>NW_007729056.1:212832-289240 GCF_000696425.1 Galeopterus variegatus | reverse complement strand
ACTTGGGCCTTACCGAGAAGTTTCCTCTCTGGTCAGCTCTGGGAGTTCTCCCTGATCCTTGGGTTCTGACCCTGGCAGCTGGATCCTGTCCTGCCGGCCCGACAGCGTGTGTGAGATCTGTAAGTCTCCGCCTCTCTATCCGGGCGTTTCCCCTCTCTGTGTGCACACGATGGGGCCTCCCGGAGGGTGCGTCTTTTTTTCCGAGACTCCTCCTCCTTTGCCGGACCCCTCCCCTCTCTGTGCGCTCAGTACAGGGCTGGGGCGTGTCTTCTGCAATACTCGTCTCTCAGCCCTGCCCGGCCCGAAGGGGTCTCAGGCCTCCACCACGGACACTGTGGGCATTCTTGTGGCCCTGGTCAAGGTCCTCTCTGGGCCTCCCACCTTCCCCCCGGTATTGCAGACCGTGTGTGGTTGAGTTATCTCCCGCACCAGGGCGCGAGCCCCCCGGGGGAGGATCCCACAGCACACAGTTCCTCTTTGAATACCCCTGGCGGGAGCCGGCTCGGCGCCCTCAGGCCATCAGCTCTCCGGCAGGATCAAGCGGGCTCGGGGGCACCCCGGTCACCCCTCTCCCAAACAGAAATCAGTCTGGGGTTTTTCCGAACTGAAGGCCACAGAGATGGTATCTGCCTCCCGGAAGCAGGGAGTTTACCAGGGGCCGAAGCCCCAAGTGTGGTGGAGTGACAGTCTGGCCGGGATCCTCTTCCCTGCCCTCCCGACGCTGGCCGGGGGCTCCCCACGCCACCAGCCCCGCCAGAGATCTGCAGGTGGAGTGGGGTTGGTGGCCGGTCCACAGGCCCCGGGGGCCCAGCACTGAGGCACACAAGTGGTATGGCTCAGTGAGGAGCCGTGCCAAGCGAAGATGGCTGGTCTGCCCGATCTGAGCCGGCCAGCTCCGCCCCCCCCCGGGAGAAAATGGAGGCAGCGCTGATGAAGGCACCTACCCTGGTGTGGTAAGTGGGGGCCGGGCAGGCCTTTGCCCCCCAAGCGGGGCTGGGCTGGGGGTCACTCACAAAGCTCCCAGAGCTGGGCCGGTCCCGTGCCTTCCTCTCCATCTCTGCATCGCCGCTGCCATCTTTCCTGGCCTTTGTTGCCTTGGGGTGCTTGGTCTCCTGGAGCAGTTGGGGCGCTCTCAGGAATCTTCTTTTGCATAAGCCCTAAAACCTCGAGACTGTAGTTGCTTTTTTTCATTGTAGATTAGTTGATCAGTGATTTATTTGTTTTTTGTTGCTCTTGGAAATGCAAATAGTATTCTGGCAGTACAGCGCACACTTCTCAGGGTCGCTCTGTCCTCTGGCACGCCCGCTCCAGACCTGTCACCATCTTGCTCCCTTCATCATCCTCTGTTTTTTGTTGCTCTTGGAAATGCAAATAGTATTCTGGCAGCACAGCGCACACTTCTCAGGGTTGCTCTGTCCTCTGGCACGCCCGCTCCAGACCCGTCACCATCTTGCTCACTTCATCATCCTACTACACATCATATACTCATATTTACCTGTTGCTTTGTTGATTATCTGTTTCTCCTCAACACCATTAAACTGTAAGCTCCAGGAAGGCAAAAACTGTTTTTTGTTCACTGCTTTACCCTAGCATCTAGAATTATACCTGGCATATTATAAGGATATATAGAAATATTTGTCTAATAATAAAAATCACTGTTCCAGCTTACAGGTGTACAAAGATGAATGAAAAACAATATTGGATGTTGAGGAATTCATGGTCTAGAGCAGCACTGTTCAGAAGAACTTTCTGTGATGATGGAAATGTTCTCTAACTGTGCTATCTAATATGGTAGCCGCTAGCCACATGTGGCTACTGAGCACTTGAAATGTGAATAATGTGATTGAGGAGCTGAATTTTAATTCTACTTTAATTACTTTAAATTTAAATGTCACATGTGGCTAGTGGCTACCGTATTGTACCACACAAGTCTAGGGGAGGAGACTGATACATAAACCAATAATCTGGTAAGAAAGCAATGTAATTAGTGCCACAGTAGAGTCAGGCAATAAAGTTCTATGGGAACCAAGGGAAAAGAGCCACTAATGCTGACTGAGTTTAGTTTCCTCCACTAGACCTGCCAAGAGTATTTAGTGCTTTTCCCTCACTTCATCTTGCATTCTTGTAACTATTATGTATATACAATTATTTACTTGATGTCAGTCTTCCTTATTAAACTTTGAGGACTAGATCTATGACCATCTTCTGCTGCTGACAGGATGCTTTACACATAGAAAGTGATCGATAAATATTGGTTTGACTAGCAACTGGGGTGGTTATGGGAGGCTTTTAGAGGAGGTGATATTTGAGTTGGACCTTAAAGGATACATAGGAGTTTGCCAGGGCAAGAAAGAGTAGAAGGAATGCAAGGCAGAGAGGGTGACATATGCAAAGCAGAGTCCCAGAGCTTTCGTTGGTGCAGTCAGGAGTCCAGTGTGGTTGTAATGCATATATACAGGTAGATGTGCTCACTTCTTACTGTTGACAATTCACGTTAGACAACAACTTTGTGAGTAAGAAACTCCGAAAGCCAGTGTGAAATTAAGAGTTTGGCAATTGTTTAGTGAATTGTGACAAAGTTGATTTAAGCTTTTAAAAATTTTTATTACAGCCCTGCAGCAAGTAGAGACTGAAGTTTCTCTAACTTTTTCCTGATCTAGAATATTATGATATTTCATCTTGCAGGGACTTGAGATTGTTTAACTGCAATCTTCTTTGGTCAGATGAAAAAATTAAGACCCAGAACACAGAGCTAATTAATGCAGAGATGGGACCATAATCCAGATGTTCTAGCTCACAGTCTGGGGTCGTTACCAAAACAAAGGAAATGCTTCTTCTCACCTGACAGAAAGCAAGCTACTGGTCCCACAATATGCCCATTTACATCCTCTGGTCGTTTTACACAACACACAGGAAAAAGACTCTGTCGTAAGTTCTCTTGTCCATGAATAAAAATAAACATTTATGTGGCCCAATAAAAGGCAAATAAGCCTTGAAAAATTGTAGCAAACTTTAAAAGAGTTATTTGAATAATTCAATATAAAATGAATTGCTATTTTCACAAACACACCAGGGTGCAAGCTCTATGTAGTATGTTAAAATGACAATTATACTATAGCTCTGGTTTCCCATCCTGAATCAACCACTCACTGGCTGGGTTACTTAGCACAACTTTTAAACTCTATCTTCAGTTTCTTCATTTCTAAAGTGCAGGCATTGGGTCTTCAAGGTTCTTTCCAGCTCTATGGTTTTCATGGATTTTGCTGAGTTAGAAAGAGAGAAAAAGCAGCAAAACAAATTCCCACTTGGGCAGATGTTCATTTATGATGCTCTCTGCAGTCAGACCAACAATCCTTCTGATATTTCTTCTGTCAATCTATGAATCTGTCAGATTATTGTAAGACTATATGTAAATCATATGACCCAAAACAGGAGCTAGTACTATAGCCTCTTCTATATTCTGCACTCGATGTGTCCTCCAGAAACATCATTGACTAACTGTTGTCCCAGCCTCTTACCCACCTTGGGCCAGCACTCCAAGACTCAAAACTCAGTCTGGGAGCTCCCAGGAAGTCTCTTCCTTTGCAAGCCATGGTGTCTTCATCACGAAGCTACAACCAATTTTTACAGTAAAAATATATTTGCTTCCTCAGATAGAGATAGTATAGAGGACATGTTTTATCCATCTTTGTTTAGTCATTCTTCAAAATCACTGGGGGGTCCTGGAGAACAACAAAGCCCAATTGATAACAAATAAGAAATAGAAATAGTTTATTGCTATGGAAGTAATTATGTCTCCCTACATGATATACATACATGTGGGTGTCCAAACAGAATCACCATGCTTTATCTTTGACTGTTTCTACCACTGAAATTGAGACCATCTTCTTTTCAATTCAGTTCCATCTTTTACGCACAAACACAAGTAAAATGTTTCCTTTGACTAATTTCTTTTAACATACATGATGTTGATCGCTGCTTTCTTGGGATCTGCAGCACATACCTAAGTAGTCATAGTATGTCCCTTAGAATCTGAGGATAATCTTCTGGAAGCTCAATTAAGAACTTCAAGGTAGTATTAGCATAAAAAGATTGCCTTACTTTGATACTGTAGAGCTTTACATTATTTTTAATTGTGATTTCCCTGAAAAGAGTACCTCCTCCCTTAACCAAAAGATAAGAAGAAAATTTGGTTTCTTTTTCTACTGAAAGAGAAACATTTCATAGCAAAGGCACTGTCAGGGGCTGGGGACAGGGATTTCATGCAAGAACATAAAGATATATGACCTACTGTGGTAAAGGTATCAAATTTGCTCAGATGTACAATAAATGTATACTCAATCTGATAGTTAGACTTTACCCACTTCACCTTCCCAGAATCCAGACAACCTTGAGTAATTTGAAAGGCCTCTGAGCCAAGATCATGTGTTGTATTATTTTCTTTTAAGTGCCCTTAAAGCAGAATTTACTGAGTTAATCTCTTCTGTAGATCAAGATACATCAAGCTTACTGATATGTTTGTCTTATGTGGTAATCTTACGTTCTCATTACACCTCTGTCCTGTTCTCATTAATAGACTGAAGGTTGAATAACAGATTACAGCTTGCAAACAAGGTGACATAAACAGTTAGGGATGAACTATTAAAAGCAGACAAAAAATGAAGGAGTCATCAAATCTTCAACTAGAAAAATAGAACGATCTGTTCATTATAAAAGTGATTAATAAAAAGAATATTTAGAAAATACAAATAGCCCCCTCTGTAGAGGCAACCCTAGGTAATCCTGTTTTGTACCACACAGAAATTTACCAACCAGACCATAGCTGGTTGGAATAGGGCTGGTCAAGTGACACAAATAAAGCCAAAAGTCAGCTGAACAGTGAGATTCAAGATGACCCGATATAAAAAGCTTCGCCAGAAACAAAGGTCCAATATAATTCTTGCCATAACAACCAGGCACACCGCCAGTGCCAAGGAGCATGCCAAAAATACCTCCATGTGGGTGGCCCACCACAGTCACCACAATAACCACAGCCACCATGAAAGAGGCTAGATGCCACAACCACTGCAGATGGTCCACCAGCCCCTGGAGTGCATTGACACAAGGAGAGTCCGCAGCAGAGACCAAAGAAAAGAAGAGGATGTCTCTCTCCACAAAGCCCATTCCAGAGTGACAGAAGAAGCATCAGCTCTACATAACATTGGGGGACCTGAACACACCTCTCAGCATTGGACAGATCATCTAGGCAACAAATCAGCAGAGTAACCATTACTCTTTCAGAAGGAGAGAAGAAATCTAGGGTAATTAGAGTAGGGAGAGGGGAGGGAGAGGGGGATAGGAAGAGATTGGACAAGGGGCATAAAGAATAAGTACAATTTGTAACAATATATATGTTAGTAATATTGACTTGATCAAAATATGTCAACGTTGAACCCCCAAAATATGTATAATCAAATATGATTCAATAAAAACTTTTTAGAAAAAAGATTCTTGCCATAACAAGGAAAGTTCCAATCAAATTATACTTCTAATAATCTGATTTGGATAAATAAAGAAAAATCAGGCTGTTAGCAGTGGGATTTGAAGCTGAAAAGATAGTCTAAATAAGATCCATGAGGGGCCAGAAGTAAACCATAGTCATGAGGAAATCATGATACATGGAAGCACAAATCAGGAGTAAGCAAAAGCTATGGTGCAGGTACATTGATGGAGGAGGGAGCTAGCGATTTATTAGATGAGAAGAAATGAGACAGAGACTAAACAAGAAGAGAGAAATCACGTGGATGACAGGGCATTGAAATGGAGATTCCACTGTCAGGATCCCTATACCTACCTTAGACCTATTTCCAGTCTTGTGTTAATTTCCTGTATTTGGATTTCTCTGAGTCTATCTCCTATATTTATCCAAAAAGTCCCCAATTACTTAAGCTAGCCCAGAAAAGTCTTCATGCCATGGATTCAAAAATACCTAATATGTCCTTTATCTATAAACTCTGATGTTCTTATCAGTTTTTCATTGGTTAGTGCTCTTTATGTATCAAGTCTATAATATCTGTTCATCATTCAACTTTAAACGTGATACTAGGCAGCATTTATTGAACAGTTATGTTCCATGCACCATGAAAAAACACTTTACAGGAATTATCTGAGTCTTCAACATAACCCTGAGATGAGAAAAATTTGGCACAGAGAGTTTGGCAACTTTGGCTGAGGTCATTGAGCCAATAAGGGGAAAGATGAGGAGGGATGAAACCTAAGTGTGTCTGATCTAGAATGAATTCCTAACCATTCCTTTTTTATTTATTATTTTTTTAATTGTTATTAAACATACATAACATAAAACTTACCATCTTAACCATTTTTAAATTTAAAGTTTGATGGCATTAAGTACATTGACAGTGTTGTGCAAGCATCACCACAATCCATCTCCAGAATTCTATCTTGCAAAACTGAAACTCTATACCCATTAAATAATAACTACCCACTTCCTCTCCCCCCAGTTACTGGCAATCACCATTATATATTCCGTGTCTATGAATTTGTCTGTGCCAGGTACCTCATATACGTAGAATCACACAGTACAAGGGCACTTCGAAAAGTCCACGGGAAGATTCGTATTACCTTTTAATTCTGTTTTTCCACAAGCTTTTTGAAGTTCTTCATATTTGTCCTTTTGAGACTGGCTTATTCCACTTAACATAGTGTCCTCAATGTTCATCCATGTTGTGGCATGTGTTATAATTTCCTTCCTTTGAAAGGGTGAATAAGCCATTATATGTATACACCACATTTTTTTATCCATTCATCTGTCAATGAACATTTGAGTTGCTTCCACACTTCAGCTATTATGGATAGTGCTGCTATCAACATGAGTGCACAAATATCTCTTTGAGTTTCTGCTTTCAGTACCTTTGGGTGTATGCCAAGAAATGAAATTGCCAGATCATATGGTAGTTCTATTTTTAATTTTTTAAGGAACTTCCGTGCTGTTTTCCACAGTGGCTGTACCATTCTACATTCCCATCAACAGCGCATAGGGGTTCCAATTTCTCCATGTTCTCACCAACACTTGCTTATTTTCTGTTTTGTTGTCGTTTTGTTTTGTTTTTCGATAGCAGCCATCCTAATGGGTGAGACACCATTCTTCTTTTACTTTATGGGGTTGGACAGTGTTTGAAATTCAGAAGTCTTAAAAACTTTATGTTCATAATTTATCAGTTTTTATTTTTAAGCCTTTAATATCTTGCTTTAAAAATCTTTCACCATCCTATTATTATATATGTATTCATTTCTACTAAATTTTCTAGTAGTAGTACTTTAATACATCTGAGATTAATCATATAATGTAAAGAATAAACATTATTTGTTGGTCTTAATGATTAGATAATTGTCCCAGTGTCATTTTTAAATAATCTTTTCTTTCTTGACTAATTTGAAATTCCACACCTTTTATATGCTAAATACTTATTTATATTGGAATAAATATCTGGGCTATATATTCTGTTAATACACAGTGAAAACTGTAGCTTTATAAGGCATTAAAGGACTTGGTAGGGACAGTCTCCTTTCATTACTCTTGTTTATCTAAAATGTTCTAGGTCATTCTCACATATGAGGTTTACATAGAGGTAAAACAGTACCCACATAACTTAACTGCCTACCAAAGGCATCACCACATTACAGAATAATATAATATATTTAATGTTCATAATCATGAATCAAAAAGTTATCACAAAAAATTTAAATATGGTTAACATCACTGCCAGTGTTAAATTTAACAGAGTTTAATTGAGCAAAGAATAACTGTAGAATGAGGCAGCTCCCAGAACCAGAATAGGTTCACAATGACGCCAGGGCTGCCACACAATCAGATAACATTTATAAACAGAAAAAGGAAAGTGACATACAGAAAATGGAAGTGACATACAGACACAGCTGGATTGGTTACAGCTGGACGTTTGCCTTATTTGAACCTGGTTTGAACAGTTGGCTGCCTGTGATTGGCTGAGACTCAGCTACTTGTTACAAGAGTAAGTTCCAGTCTGTTCACACATCAAGTTAGGTTACGGTTCACTATGTCTGAATGAACCTTTTGGCCAAACTTAATTCAACATCAGAAATAAAGCAAAGAAGAATATGATGCATTATATTAAGATTTATGTAAAATAATAATAAAATAAAGTTGTAGTTCTTCAAAAACTACAGGATAGAGAGATTATAACAATAGGCATCTACAATAAAAAAAAAATAACCCTTTAAGCACAGGTGGAAGCATTGATGGAAATTGGGTTTAATTTTAGTTAACATTTAGGAGTCAGTAAAGCATCATTCATAGATAGATGAGGTCCCAGAATCCCACAATTACCATTACACTTCCTTTTTCATCAGATCATCTGTAATCATTGTATTTTTCTGACTATAGTTTTTCCATACTATCATTCATACTGTTATTGGTTGGTTCTCCCAGATCTCAGTGATAACTCTGATGCTCTTCAGGATTTCAAGGAACATCCACCCATTCTTTTACAGCTTCTCTTTCTTGAATCACTTCCTAAACATGCCTGAACTACCACAGAACTTGCATTACAACATCCAAAAAGACCTTGTTCCTTTGTCTCTTTGCCAAAGGCTTAGCTTTATCATTTGCAACCACTGTGAGTCAAAAATATTCTCCAGTACACAAATGACACAAAGAGAGGTCACAGAGGAAACTACAACAGTTGCAGAACAAACACATTCATCTCAGCATAGCGTGGTGGGAGGCTCATTAACCAAGAATTTTTGTAGTACAAGGCACTAACATGGTTCCATTCATGGTATATTCAGCAAAGAGTCCACAACAGTAGCTTTAATTGACACAGAAGCTAGAGAGCATCTTGAGCACAAAAATATCTGTTTTAGCAACATGTTGTGGCCTCGAGAAAGAAAGACTGGAGGCAGAGAAATGGCAGCATTTCAGAAGGAAATGGAAGCCTGAATCAAGCTAATGGCAGCAGGAATGCAGAGAAAGATACGATGTCTGGAGAACAGGAAGAGTAAG
Source organism: Galeopterus variegatus (assembly GCF_000696425.1). Classification (NCBI taxonomy): domain Eukaryota; kingdom Metazoa; phylum Chordata; class Mammalia; order Dermoptera; family Cynocephalidae; genus Galeopterus; species Galeopterus variegatus. The sequence goes on along the minus strand of NW_007729056.1, from coordinate 280,200 downwards.
GCAGAAGATTTCTTAGATAACTCCCAAGATTATATTCTTGGCTTACTTCCACATATTAGTAAATGTTTGTTAAATGAATGAGTGAATGGTTTGTTTAGGGCCATATTTATTGCTACTCAAAGTGATAACTCTCTAACTGCTAAATGTTTGTTACTGATCCATAATAAGACAAGGGGCTTGATCCAGAAGGTAAGTTAATTAGGTCACAAAGCACATTGTTAAGTTCAACTGACATTTTTTTTCATAGTAAGATTGTTCCCATGGAGGAAGCAGTACATTGGTACATTCTGTCATAACCTCTTAACTTCATTAGGAACCAGCACTTTTGTGATATATATGCTTCCGGTCACATCCTGAACAATAGACCACTAAATTTGATTCAGCTGGGATTTCAGAGGTGGTAAAGTCTTCTGACAACATTTGCGGGACCAGTGCTGAACATAGATGCCCTTACCGCCAGCATAAGTCTAGCGCAGACTTTCAGGGCTGGTAAACTAATGGTTCTGAGAACGATGCATTTGATATATAGGTATACAGAATTTACAGGCCAGTTCCTGCCTTAAGCTCATATATATGGCTATGCTGATATTTCTGTGAGCAATGGCTGGATTAAAGATAACTACAGCAATTACACAAAGGGTAAACTGTACCTCATAATCTAATGGCTGCTTAAAAGATCTCACTCACTGAACTGAGAATATAAATAAATAAATAACACATGTAATGGATAGGCTTGGCCATCTGCAGAACTTTTTCTTATGGTTTGTAAATATGAAATGGATTTGAGAAAGTCATCCTTCAACTGATATTCTTCCAGCTGCATGTATCAGAAAACCTAAATTAAACTGGCTCCCACAATGAGGAAATTTATCTGATCACATGAGTGAGTGAAAGTGTAGAGGTAGGCTGGGCTTTGTCCTCGACTTCATGCAGTGACTCCAGCCCCATTTCCCTGCATTGCTCTAGGTTCTTCCCTCTGCCGTGGGACTTTACCCTCAGACTGGAAGAAAATTAGCTCCAACCTTTCTGGCCTCACACCCATACTCTTTCTGCGGCTCCCTCTTAAAAGCAGAGAAGCTTTTTCCAGAAGTACCCCTTCCCCAAACTTTCCGTTATATCCCATTTATCCAGATTAGAATAGCACAGATTTTTGGATCAATCCCTCTAGCCATGGAAATGTCATGGCAGCTTAAGCCTGGCATCTTAAAACAGACACTGGTGCTGGTTTTAAAGCTTTAAAGAGACTTTCTTAAACTAATTAGAGCTCATCCTTCTAGCTGAGGTCAGTGTCCCAAATCTCCTAGCTGCTGCAAAATGGATGACTCAAACCCCCATTTCCCATACAAGGTACAACCCAAGACTCATTAAGGAGCAGACAACCTACAGTGTGAACTAATAAAGATAAACAATAGTTTAAGATGTTATAACATGAAGCAATATCACAAGGGATGTTTTTTATAAAGATATTTCCAAAAGAGAAATATTGCCTAAAGAGAATTGGGAGGTTAGACTGTCAGCATGTCTGAGTCTACCAGTGACCAAGGAAAATTATGTTGTGATTCTAGAAGATGGATTCCAGTAATTTAGGCAGAAATAACCATAGGGCAGAGAAGGATTAACTCCAAGTTATATTAGCCTGAGGAGACTTCCCTTGGGCTATACCTAATTTCTTAGCTGTAAATTCTATGCTCACCAAGCAACCTTCTGAATTATTATTTGTCCTTCTGAGTGACTGACCCACAGAAAGGGAATGCCTGGTTGAAAAAATGCTCCTGATTTAAAAAATCAGTTCTATTTCCCATGGTAAGTTGGCACTGTGGCTTATAAATCATTCTCTTTTGTATTTTGTTAGAGAGATTCTATCCTTCAAAGCCTGTTCACCCTGACAAAATAATAAAAGTAAGATCTTGAAAGGGAAAAGCTAAGGCCTAAATCCAGGACCATAATGTCTCTATCAAGGTATAATCCCCATGAGGCCTGGCCTAAATCTGCCAGCTAGCTTCCTCTCACATGGGAACTCTAACATCTGAGCAGCCCAACAGAAAATCCACTGAGCAATCCTCTCATCTTTTCTTTTTATTTATTTTTTATTAGCATATTCATTGTTACAAATCATACTTATTCTTTATGCCCATTATCCAACCTCCCCCTCCGACCTCTAATAACCATAGATTTGGTCTCTCCATCTGATAGATTAACTGTTCCTCTGTTGGTTTGTTGCCTAGATGATCTGTCCAGTACTGAGACAGGTGTGATCAAGTCCTCCCCTATTATTGTAAATCAGGTGCTTTTTCTATTACTCTGGAGTGTGCTTTGTGAAGAGAGAGGACCTCTTCTTTTTGTTTTGGTCTCTGCTGGTGCCTCTCCTTGTGCCAATGCAATTGAGAGTCTGGTGTGCCATCTACATGGTGGCTGTGACTGCTGCTACAGAGACTAGCCACTTTTGTGGCAGCCATGGCAACTGCAGTGGCTATGGTGGGCTACCCTCATGGAAATGTTGGTTTTGGTGTGCTCTTTACCTGGTTGTGGCTGGGTTCGAATTCCCCTGGCTCAATACCTCATGACCCCAGCGGGGCCCTGGGACGGTGGTGGCAGCTTGCCTAGTTGTGGCTGGGTTCAGCTTCCCCTGGCTCCATGCCTCATTCTAAAATGTTGTTGCAGAGCAGTTGTGGGGAGAGGGGGAGAGGGAGAGGTGAATAGGGTGGGAAGAGGAGGAAGGAGGGGAGGCACAATCAAGGCATGTGGCATCCCCCTCATTCTGGCAGGGGAGACCAGGGGGTTTCCAACTGCAGCTTGGTCATTGCCGGGCTGGATGCAGATGTCAGAGGAGCATGGCTGAGGCCACTGGCCCCCTAATGCCCTGGCTCAGTACCTGGGGTGCTTACTGCAGCAGCTCTGTGGTCCTCGCTGGGCTGGGTGTGGTCATCGGTGGGGAGTGGCTAAGGCCCTATGCCCTCCCCGCCCCCCAGCTTGGGAGCCCAGGGGGCTTCCAGTCCTAGGTTTTACAGGTGTTCTTTGGTGGTGTTAGACCTTTACTAGTTAATATCAAAATTTGTCTCTGATCTCTGGGCATTTTGTTTTTTCTTTCAATTCTGTGTTGGATTACTTGCTGTTCCCACCACTTAAACTTTGCACTGGAATAATTTTTTGTTCTTTGCTTACTTCTAAAATGGGGAACTTCCTGTGGGGACCAGTACTAGAGCTCTGTAGTTGAGCTAAATTGCCTCACTGCTGCCGATTCCCTGGGGAAGGCTTTTTGTGCAGCTCAGGTTTTAATTGTTGACCTCATATGTACTTCCAGGTCTTGTGAGAACTGGTACACCTGGGTCGTGTGGAAACTCTGGTCGGGGACTGAATCTTTTCAGCAAACTGCACCTCTGCAGTTCTATATCCTGTCCAGTCTCCACTGAGTGATCCTGCACTGATTGAGGGGCAGATCAGCTGTTCATGCTGTGCCCCAGTGTTCCCCCAGTGGGCCCATCTCCCCCACTTCTCACACTCCAAACACTTCCCATGGGATGGACCATGCACCAGTCCCTTGCAATGACTCACTTGCCTCTGAGTGGCTCCTACTTTCTGTTGTCTGTGGCTCCTCTCTCCTATTTGGGTCCACAGGAACCCTGTCAGAGGTCTTGCTGGCCTGCAGGCTACCAAGACCCTCTTCTCCCCTGCCACCTCCAAGAAACTTCATATGACATGGCTTCAGCTTTTGCCAGCTCTTGCTCCATATGCTCACCAGCTCCAGACTTGAAGTGGCCAGGGCTTGAAATGGTAGGAGTGATCCTTTCTTTCTCTCACCGTGGCTTCTCCTGCCTCCATGAACTCTGTAGGTTTCTCCTCCTCTTCCCCTGAGCTCTAGCAGCCCCACCTTGGCTGTTGTTGCTTTTTAATAGTTGTAAATTTGTTGATTTGTGGGAGAGAGTGACACTGGGGACCGTCTATTCCACCATCTTGACCAGAAGCCCTTCCCCCCAATCTTTAATTGAACAGAGGAACCTAAAAGAGATGTTTAAGCATAGGGGTTATGGACCAAGTCTTTAGAATCAAAGAAATCTACATTTGATATCTCTGGGATAAACCTTGCTCCTCCTACTAGCTGTGATTGTGGACAAGTCATTTAACCTCCAAGACCCAGTAGCCCCAATTATGAGACGATGACTATTTCATAGAGTTGTTATAATTGTTAAATGAGATAGATTTCACCAAGTGCCTGGCACATGAATGATAGCTTTTTGTTTTATTTTGGTTTTTGATTTTTGGTTCTTTTTTAAAAATATTTTGGCCTTTGGGGCCGGCCCGGTGGCGCACTGGATAGTGCGCCGCTTGGGAAGCGCGGCGGCGCTCCCACCCGAGGGTTCGGATCCCACATGCAGACCGGTTCCGCTCACTGGCTGAGCGAGGCACGGGAGCAATACCGAGGGTTGCAATCCCGTTGCCGGTCCCCGGTCCGGTACGGGGGCAACACTGAGGGTTGCGATCCGTTGCCGGACACGGAAAAAGACAAAAGACAAAAAATATATATATATATATTTTGGCCTTTGTGTCAATATTATGACTTCTGTATTTGACTAAAAGGCATCTGCTAAACTTGCCTAATACAGTGCTCCAAAATAAGTAAGAACTCAGTAAATGTGCTTGAGTGACACAACTGGAGAAAATGGGAGAGAAATGTAACCCACAAGGTAATTCGTAACATTCTCTCTTAATCCATATTAAATCAGTGCGAGGCCCCAGCATGGCTAAAGTTTGATTACTGTCTGCTTCCCAATCAAGTAACAGTATCTTCACGTAGCTCTTATTTATTTCTGAATTGTTAAAAAAAAAAAAACCTAGAAAATACTACAGAATATTAATTTAGAAAAATGAAGAGACTGTGTAATGTGAGTAGTAGTTTACGAAGTTAGAGTATACAATCAAGTAACAGTATCTTCACGTAGCTCTTATTTATTTCTGAATTGTTAAAAAAAAAAAAAACCTAGAAAATACTACAGAATATTAATTTAGAAAAATGAAGAGACTGTGTAATGTGAGTAGTAGTTTACGAAGTTAGAGTATACTTAATCCAGAAATCAGAAGCCATGAGAGAAAAAGTGGGAATGTTAACTTTCCTCAAATATTTGAAGGATTGTAATATTGAAGGAGGAATAGAGGTAGTCCTTGTACTTTATACTTGTCAGTCTCCTCCATTGAACTAGTAAATGCCTTGAGGGGAGAGATTGCGTCTCATCCATCAGTGTATTCCCAGAAATTGGCTTGGTGCTGGGAACATTTTGGGAACTCAGTACATGTTTGTTGATTGAATGAGAAGATAGATGGATGGAGGGAGGGAGGGAGAGATGGATGAACAAATGATAGGATGGAGAGAGAGTGACAGATGGAGAGATTTATTTAAATTATTATAGATGCCAATGCTAGAATGAACAATAGAAAAGAGGACACTGAGACTCTGAACAGTAAAGGATATCTCCAAGATCACTCAGCTATTTTGTGTGAATGCTGATTAGACCAGGACCATAACATCACAGCATCCATGATATCTAGTTCAGTACTCTTTCTACTAACTTTCTATTCAGATCTGATAGAACCCATTATAATGTAATCACGGTGTAGGGCTCTGTTACAGAGTTGTATCCCCCCAAAAATGTATATGTTGAAGTCCTAATCCCCAGTACCTCAGAATGTGACCTTATTCGAAATTAGGATTGTTATAGATGTAATTAGTTAAGATGAGGTCAAACTGGAATAGAGTGGGCCCTTAATCCGATATGACTAGTGTTCTTATAAAAAGGAGAAATTTGGACACAGACAGGATCATTAGGAAGATGACATGAAGAAACACAGGGAGAAGATGGCTATCCACAAGCCAAGGAGAGGGATCTGGAATAAATCCTTCCCTCCTAGCCCTCAGAAGGAATGAACCCTGTTGACACCTTGATCTCGGGCTTCCAGCATCCAGAACTGTGAGACAATACTCATTCATTTCTATTGTTTAAACCACCCAGTCTGTGGCACTTTGTTAAGGCAGCCAATGAAGACTAACATGGATGGAAGGAGTTCAGGATTCCTGAATCACCTCTGAATAAAAGCACTTCGCCGTTCAGAAATACCTATGCTGGATTGACAGCTGAGCAATAAAGGAATCTTTTATTGTGTCAGACCCCTTAATTTTGAGGGCTTATTTGTTATAACAGCTAGCAATTACCTAATACAGGATTTAATGAAGTAATTGTGAGGAAAGTGGAGTTGGTTTGGTCAGGCCCTCCTGCCTCATATCCAGCTGGGTATGATTCAGCACATCCTTTGTAAACAAGTTACAGAAGAGTAGAGTTAGTGCGCATGCGCCTGTGTACCCCTTGGCTCAGGACCTGCACAGGATTGGGCAGAGGGGTCTGTGATCCAACCCAACAGTAATTTAACAGGCAAGAAATTTTAAAAGTTATTTTACATGAAAAAAATATGAACATATCACAGAGGACAATGTAAATAACATCCATGTAAAATTTTAGGATAAAAAGAAACTTCAAAGAAAATTAGAGTTTACAGGAAGATATTTTGGCATAATTCCCCCAAATCCTCCCCAGTGTACAAATTTACTCTCTTCTGGTTTTGGAGATAGGATCTTTTTAAATAGGCAATTAAGTTAAAATGAGGTTTCTAGAGTGAGCCTTAATCCAATATGACTGGTGTCCTTATAAGAAGAGGAGATTAGGACACAGGCACACACAGTGAGAAGACCGTGTGAAGATACCTACAAGCCAAGGAGAAAAGTCCTCAGAAGAAACAACCCTGCTGACACCTTGATCTTGGACTTCCAGCCTCCAGAACTGTGAGGAAATAAATTCTGTTGTTTAAGCCTGTGGTATTTGTTATGGCAGCCGTAGCAACTTAGCAGACTCAGAGCTCTTTCCCTCATGTAAAGTATATTTAATATATTTAGTCCAGCAGCTCTATACCATAGCTCTGAAGAAGGCACTTGGCATGGCGTGCACAGTAGAGGTCTATAGCTATTGCTTGCTGCCATGGACATTACAGACATTTAGGTGTGCCTTCGTTACAAGACTGCATCTCTGCCATTTGAGCCTCAAACAACCGTGTAATATCAGTAAGATACTTAAGACAAAAAGACTTAACTGATTTAGTGACATACTCAAAGACACAAAGCTGGTAAGTGGCAGAGCTACACAATTCAATGCCAAGTTTTTGACCCCTTCAGTCTCTATGAATAAGCAGCAAATGTTTACTGAGGACATACATACTATATGCCTGCACTATGCTGTGTGCTTTGCATTCATTATCTTATTTAGTCCCCACAACAAACACATGGGATAGGGACTATCATCAATCCCCATTTGGTAGATAAGCAAACAGAATTCTAGAGGGCAAGTAACTTGCCCACATCACACAATAAGTGGTGACATCAGGCTCTGAACCCAAGCCACCTCCCCCCAGGGCCTGGATGTTTAACCACTGTACCTATTTCCTCTAATTTATCTCAGTCTTCTCTTCATGAGCCTCCTCCACATGTCAGTCTGGCATAACGTTCGTTCTCCTCAGCAAATGCTCCAGCTGTTGCTAAAATACCCATCCTCCATATCTCCCACCTTGCAGAGCAGGTGCACTGGGCCCACCTCTGGAGCCAGGGACTTCCTGCTCTCTAAATGCAGTGGGTGACCCAGGGCTTGACATTTGATGTCAGTGACTGATGATCTCCAATTAAACCATGTCAGAGACAGGAGCAGTTTGATGCTACTGTATTTTTTCATTCTGAGCATTCAGTGATTTTCCTCCTTGATTCGGGATCATAGCCAACGTGGAAGCTGAAATCCTTTCTGACAACGTTTGCTGGATTGCCACAGTGAATTAGTCCAGATCCCCATGGACTGCCTTTCTCTTTGTGCCAGCTTGTCACAGTAGCAGCAGCAAGGAGGGTGACCCAGTGCTTTTAGTCTAGACATATAGTCATCAGAGGCCCTCAGGGCTCTGGGCAAATTTACAAGCTTTTGAGACAAGGGCCTGTCTGATAACAAAACCAACACCTGATAATTGACACCCTAAAGATAGAGAGCTCAGCAAGGAAATACAGAACTGACAGCCTTCTCAGCATGACATACCATTTCACCTGTCTACTTTTGCTTGGCTTGACAATATCGGGTTCATATCCAGAGCCCTCTTTCTAAGAAACTAGATTCTCTTCTTTGGCACCAGAAGTGCCCTCGCAGGGGCCCTCCCCCAACCCTGGGGAAAGGATGCTCTCTTCCTCCTACCTTCCACTATCTTCTGGGGTCCAGAGCTGCAGCCAGTCTCATCAGCAACCCCTGCAAAGCTGATGGAAAAATCCTGCAGCTCTCACCTCTAAAACCCACCACACTCCAAACAAACATGTCTAGGAAAAGGCCTGCAAGAGAAACCAGCCAGTCAGGTATGGGCCTGTGTTTCTGAGATCTGTATGTCTAGATTTCCATCCATGGACGTTGGTAGCTGCTACAAAGGGAGAGGTGCTACAAAGGGAGAGGTGCTACAGAGGGAGAGGTGCCTGAGTAGGATGTAGATACACATAGAGGGTAAGAGTATCCCTTCTTGAATATAAAAAAATACTATATACCTTCCAGAATTAACAAAGTAAAGCTAAATGAAAGTCAAAAATCCTCTTTTTCTGTTTCTCTCTCTCTCTCTCTCATGCATACACACACACACAGCCTCTGAAACCAAATATTCTACGTATAGAGTTTTTGGAATGCTGGATGATGCGGCAAGGTGTGAGTTCCTTATAAAATGCAAGTGGCATGTGCAGAAAAGAATTGCAGACCATTCTACCCAGTCACTCTGGCTGCACTGCAAGCCTGGGCTCGAGAACTAAAAATCTATCTCAGATAATTGACATTTATTTGATTGAAACAGCAGGGTGCCCTCCATCACCATGGGAGGAGACCATATGGAAGAACAGTGCGAGTAGAGATAATGTTTGTCTACTGAGTGTGCCAATGTGTTTAGAGATTATTCACAGGGCTCTGGGGACTCCAGTATGATAATGTTTCAGCCAAATTAGAATCAGATTAATTGCTCTAATCTAATGAAAAGACAATGTTTATCAAATTATTGCTCTTTTCACCACATGATATTGCAGTGTCATTATTCTTTGGGTTTAAGAAAGGAAATGAAAAGACTCTTGTAGCACATCTGCTCAAGAGTTATATGATAGTGCTTTTCCCACTACACACGGGACTGTAATGCGGTTGGCAATTCTGTGAAGTAACCAATAAATTAAAGTAAAAGATCTGTAGTGGATAAATCTGCTGGAGTCCTACGATATCAGTTCATATTTTGATAAGACAATCTAAAGTCAATTAACTTTTGCCAGATTTGAGAGATTTTCTTCTTCATATTATGTACGGAGTGTTTTCCTCTATAAACAGGGAAGTGCTTTTTTAAAAAACCATAAGTGGCACTTACAACAAAATTCTAAAACTCCTTTTCAAAATATCAAAATCAGCCTAGTGTTTCAACAGCCAGAGAGGAAATGGGACTCTTAGAAATGCCTGGCTTGTAACCTTCTGTGGATTTATGACAGAGGGTGAGCTCGTCTCTGCCTAGAAAACACAGAGGACTCGTCAGTTCCTCAGCACTGAAGGAGCTGCCATCTCACTGCCACTCTGTGGCCCATCATTTGCAACTCTGAGAATTCTCAGAGGCTTCAAGCACTGACCAGATGTCACTTCTGAGCAGTATAGAGAGGCCCATTGGAGCCAGTGGCCCCACAGATAGGTGCTGGCGACTAGTCAATGCTCCCCAACACCTACTAGGCTGTACGCCCAGCTCCAGCAGGGAACGTAGGAGGACATAGAGAAGGAGTTTTCTGCCATCCATGTCTCCATAAGGTGCCCTGTTAGTCCCCGCAGAGCAGGGAGGAAGGATCAAGCATCACAATTTGTATGTTCACTCTTGTGTGCACAGCGATTACTGTAAAATAACAGCAGTGCAAAGCCCTCAAATGTCCATAAAGACTGTGGAAAGATAACTGTTGGGTTTCTGCTGGGCCATGCGACAAGTCCGATTATTGCCTTTTCTATTAGAACTAGTGCCTTTTGCAGAAGGATCCTAGCACATAAAACTAGATATAGAGAAAAAAAATATTTTCCTTGATGTTAATTCTACATTTATGTAATACTTCTAAGAGAAGGCAGAAATCTTACCCTCATCTCTCTTTTATAGTTGACCCAATCAGATTTACTACTTACAAAACATTGATATCTTTAAAGTTGGAGGTCCTTTTAGTTACCCATCTTCTCTCTCCCTCCCCCAAAATTTTGTATATTCTCCAACTCAAACTGACAAACACATATAATCACAGAGGCTGAACCAAGATTCAGATCTATACATTTTAATTTTTGCCATTGCTAACTTCTCCTAAAGTCATTCTCAGGGCTTGAAATTTTTAAAAAGGCCATGATTATACTATCATTACTGAGTTGGTCTAAACAATGTCCCATATGTCATTATAGCCCACATATGTGGGGTGTCGAGACACAGTTAGGCATACATGAATAGAGTCGATTGCTCTCTGATCCGTCAAAACTCAATTCTTGCTGTGATTTTCTTGTTGCTCCCTCAACAATGGACTCCCCCGAGTTAAAGAGTCATTCTTGAGAAATAAATGAAGAATATCGTACCTATATTGATGCCTATGAAAACAGTGTATGTTTTTCAAGACAAAGCACAGAGCTGTAGATCTTCATTAATTACAATGCACTGGAACAAAAGCAAATGCAACCACCATAATTAACGATGTGATGCCTGTAACCCCCGTCTAAATGCTTTCATTTCACTATAATTTAACAGTAAGAGCCTGAGAAATTATTTTAATCCTTATTTTTGCAATTCATTTTAGAATGGTTGTGCCACTCAGTCTGAGGCATATTCATACATTCATTTACATTTTTATTTTAAATGCCTTCATTATTGAACTTCTTTAAACCCTACCCTATCATTTAGAACTGAGATCCAAAACTTTTATTGTAAACCAAGTATTTGTAGTAACATCTGTGAAATTCACACAAATATTATGAATACAATGGGCATTTTTTTTAACCTCTTCAGGTGGAAAAAATAAATCCATTCTTAACTGAATCAAAGGAATAACTTTAGCAATACATTCAAATAGTTATCAACTTGGGTCAATTTATAATAAACATGTAAGAAAAACCCACCAATCCACGAATATTTTTTCTAATGCTTATAATGTGTAAATGTTAAAAGAATAAAACATCTCACTCTGGCACACAAGTCTGAGAGGCAAAATAAAGAGCAATGAAAACTTCAGAGAACAATTACATGCTGATTTGAGTGGTTCTGATGGTAATTACAACAGAAATTCCAAAGAGAGAGAAACTGTTGTTGAACTAAGGGAAAGAATATCTTTATAGAGAAAGTAGCATTTATGTTTGTCCCTGCCATATTACTATACACTGAAGCCATTCTTCCTATCTTTATGCTCTGCTTCCCTTTTAAATTCTTGCTTTATGTTGTGCCTTTGCCACGATAACTCAGTGTAGGCTGTTGCAAGTAGCCATGCAGCTTCCTTCATGCTTTGCTGCTTAAAAATTTCTTCCAGCATATACTCTGGTTCACAACTCCTAAGTCTCAACTTCCACAAAGTCCTAGGGCATGGACACAATGAAGCCAAGTACATTGCCAGTTCACAGCAAGGGTGGTCTTTGCCCCAGTTTCCAATAAGCTCCTTATTTCTATCTGAGACCTCCTTAGAATGGTCTTCACAGCCCATATTTCTAACAGCATTCTCCTCGCCACCACGTAACTAGTCTCTAAGACATTCCAAACTTTCCCTGGTCTTTTTGTCATTTTCTGAGTCCTCCAAACTCCTCCAGCCTTTGCTTTACACCCAGTTCCAAAGTTGCTTCCACATTTACAAGTATTTGTTAAAAGCAACTCCCCAATTCTCTGGTACCAATTTTCTGTAATAGTCCATTTCTGTTGCTTATAACAAAGTACATGGAACTGGGTGATTTATAAAGAAAACAAAATTCATTGCTTGCTATTTCTGAGGCTGGGAAGCCCAGAGTCCATCCAGTGGTGGCAATAGTGACCCAGGGGTCTCACATTGCAAGATGGTGGGAACAGAGAGAATGGAGAGAAAGACAGGCTCTCTTCTTTTAAAGCCCTCAGAACCACGACCCTGACCATCATTATTAACCCATTCACTACAGCATGGTCCTACAATCAAATCACCTCTTCAAGGCTACACCTTTCAATTACCATAATAGGATTTCCCACTCTCTGAACAGTCATATGGGGGGCTAAGTTTCTAATACATAAAACTTGGGGGACACAATTCAAGCTTCAATGAGTTTTGGGGGGACATAATTCAGTCCACTACAAGGTGGCGCTGTGACCAGGATGCTGAAGAAACAGAATTCCTGAGATAAAATCAGCAGGTATCTTTCCTTCTGTCTCCCACTATATTTATAAAATTTACTCAGTGGAGGAAAGTTCTTCCACTCCCCGGATGCAACCTTGGGAAGTCTCATAAATTTTTGGCTCACTCTCAGATTACCAAATGTCTAGTCACTTTAGGTCACAAACACCATCTTAAATCATTTTGTCCCATCTTCCCCACTCGTACTCTCTGTGCCTGGCAGGTGTTTAAATGTCCTATTTTTTGAGGCACATTTGAGAGCTCCTTGGGGATTCTCAAGAATTGCAATGCTATGCTGCCACTTCTTAGGCTCTGGCAATGCATCTGAAGTCTGGCTTGTCACCTGGCATCTTCTGCTGCTTCTAGGACTCCATCAGGGACCTCCAGCTCGGTCTGCCTGCTCAGATGCCATTACCCCTCTAATCAACGTTATCAAACAGGACTTGAGATGACCACCACGTCAACTCTCTCTCACTCATCATTCACATCTAGCATGGGAAACACCCATATGTTCTTTATCTAAACAAATTAGGGGATATAGGCTAATCCCTGTGTATCAGAAACCATTCATTCCTCCAGTGCCAATGCAACTGGGCAGCCTATCCCTCATATCCTAGATACTGCATGCAGGAGGCAGACACTGTTTGTGGTGCTTGGCCAATTGTGCGGGCACATTTCAAGATCCCCAAGTGGTCTTGTTGAAGGCCAACACAAGAGGCAGGCTCCCTCTACCAATTCCCCTTGATAGTGGAGGAGGCAAAACTCACAAATCACCTAACACCTTTCTCCCAAGAAATCACTTACCAAAAATTACCCCATTCACAGATATCTACCCCCTTAACTCTTTTCTATACTCAAAGTGAGTATAGGATTGAAGAGTCATAAAACCAAGTTTTGAACACCTACTTTGAAATTCCAAACAGACGCTCTGTCTCACAACTCATTCCAGTGTCTGATATGGATCATATCGTGGTACCTTGGTTAAGATTACAATTTAACTTTCTTTATAGACATATATTCCTTTTCTCAAGGAATAAAATAGATTTTCCAACCACCTAAGAATTTGGAAGTATGGTCCTAGATGTGGATGTCATACTATAAGCCATTTGCAGTTGCACAAAGTGATCTTTAAAATTTCTAATTTATTTTATCTTCTAAACTTACACAATTACAATAATTTGATATATTATAAAATGAAGCAGTAAAATGTTTGCATAATGGCTTCCTAAAGAGATAGTAAAAATACTTCTTTCAAAAGTAACTCTGCAGGCTTAACAAGGGGAAGCCCCTCGTGTACTGGGTGCACAGTCTGCAAAATAAACTAGCACAGCACTTTTATCCAAAATAGCTATTAAATTTCGCTCAAATAGGTTTTGTTTTGACAACTTCTGTTTCTCAGGGAACAACTCCATTTTTTTCCTCTCCTTACTTCAAGGTCAGTGTTTAGTTCTTTATCTTCATATGCTTTTTATTTTTTTTAAAGAATTTTTCATTAAGACTTAAACAGGGCATAACTTTTCAAGCAACTCTTAACCTAGAGTCATTTCTCATTTTTTGTATTCTGCTTCCTCTCAGTGTTTAGTTCTTTATCTTCATATGCTTTTTATTTTTTTTAAAGAATTTTTCATTAAGATTTAAACAGGGCATAACTTTTCAAGCAACTCTTAACCTAGAGTCATTTCTCATTTTTTGTATTCTGCTTCCTCTTTTTTTTTTTAATATGGAGTCAGAGCTAATAATTCTTTCTCTTAAATCTTCAGTTTTAATAGGGTCACAAAAAGCATTTGCCCTGTCTCTTGCAGAACACAAATATTCTTCTTTCCACACAGAGATGCTTAAGTCACCTCAGTCCTATCCTTGTACCCAAAGCACCTTATTCTCTCCAACCTAAAGGGCAAAGGCCCTGGAGCTATCAAAGAATTTCACAGGGCACAGAGATAATAATGAGGCTAGCAGGTCTTGTGAGGCTCAGAGCAGCTGCCTAGTCTGAAGACGTTTACATAATATCATGTAAAACCAGCTCACTTACTTACTTGAATATGCACGCACACAGTAAATACCTTAGGGGAATACTTAAAGTGTCTAGACTCAAGGCCACAAAAGATGAGCCCAAAGACGAATTGAATCTGATCACACCACTTGCCTCCAATTTTATAACTTGTGGTTGCTTTCCAGGACTCCAAGCAGTGGTCTCTGAAATAAAATGTATATGTCCAGGGGATGAGCAAGATGAGCCATTGCGGGGTGGGAAGGAAGTATCACAACTTCTATTTGTATTTATCTAAAAAATAAGAAAGTAGTTAAGGAATTCTGTTTTTTAATATATGCATTAACTTGTGAGATTTGACAGTGGAGTCACTCATTCACTTGAGCACCTTAGGACAGTTTACATATGCCGGTACTATGGATTTACAGTGTATGTGGAATACTTTTAACTAAACCAACTATCACAAAATGGACACGTGACTTAAAGAGACCTTTCAAAGAAGCTGTGGATTAAAGAAAATACTAATTATACCAATAAATAACAAGAAAATTTTAAGAAACGTTTCTCCCATTTCCTGTTTGCACTCTTGGTCAGCCACAGAAGGAGATGAAAGCAACAATGAGACCATCAGACCTGTCACTGGGTTGCATTTATTTCCAAAAATAAAATACACAGTCTGTTCCTTCTAGGTAAGGGTGGCAGTGTGAGACAGAGGAAATAACTTTTTGACTGAAAAAACCTGTACTTCAGAGAAAGCATTTTGAAAACAAATGTTTCTATCGTTATGTGATTTTTTTTTTACTTCTTCCTTTATAATATAAATGCTGTTTTATTTTTATTTATTTATTTAATTAATATTTTTAAAATTATGAATATTCATGAGAAACAAAGCTGATTGTGCCCCTTATGTGAGGGACATAATCATATAGTGTGAAAGACCACTACTGTGGTCTTTGTTATGTGATTTTTTGATGCTACATATGGTATAGATCATCTTCAAGAATTGCCAAATATAAATACTCAAACTTACAATTTCCTAACCTGCTTAAAAATTTCCAGGTCAAGTTTCTGTGAAAATTATGAATATTCATGAGAAACAAAGCTGATTGTGCCCCTTATGTGAGGGACATAATCATATAGTGTGAAAGACCACTACTGTGGTCTTTGTTATGTGATTTTTTGATGCTAGATATGGTATAGATCATCTTCAAGAATTGCCAAATATAAATACTCAAACTTACAATTTCCTAACCTGCTTAAAAATTTCCAGGTCAAGTTTCTGTGGCTTGTGAACGCCTTGTGTAAAATATAAGAATAAAGCACCTTCAAATTCATTTGTATACTGACAATTGACAGAAAGAAAGGTATAAACATACTGGATGAATTAAGACACAAACTTTTGCATAATTGGTGGATAAATTTAAAAAATAATTATCACAATTTGTAAGTGAAACCCACAATGTGCTTCTTCCACTTAAATCCATGTACCTCTGTGAGTTATCATTTTCAGCTGTGACACCATCGAAACAATTTATTAAAGAAAACTAATCTTGAAATGATACCTTCAAACAGCTGTATCACTAAATGTTAGGCCAACATGTTCAAATATAATTAAGCATATTTGTTAACATCACTCTCATTAAATATCATCATTATTATAATGCAGCCAAAAGGTATTTTGAACCATTAATAACTAAAATAAAATTTATTTTGAATATTCATTTTACTTTCGGCATATCTTTTTAAAATATCTACATTTGTATATTTTATAATGTATAAAATACAGTATTAATATACTGATACATGTAGACAATTTATGGAAAATACATATATCTGGAACAAAAGATCATACTATTTAACTGGAAGAGAAGGTATGCAAGCAAAGCAGAGACCACAGACTTGGAAGTTCAAGTTCAGGCTCCCATTCCAGCTGCCTCCTTTCCTGTCAGTTTTCCACCACTTTCCCCTGGACCACCACCATCACGTTTTGGTCAGTCTGACTTGCTCTCTACTCAACACAGAAATCTTATCCTCATCTCTCTTTTATAGTTGACCCAATCAGATTTACTACTTACAAAACATTGATATCTTTAAAGTTGGAGGTCCTTTTAGTTACCCATCTTCTCTCTCCCTCCCCCAAAATTTTGTATATTCTCCAACTCAAACTGACAAACACATATAATCACAGAGGCTGAACCAAGATTCAGATCTATACATTTTAATTTTTACTATTGTACCTCTGTGTCTCAGCCTAGAATATGTTGTTTTCTCTTGTCCATGGCAGAATTCCCCCTTTTCCTTTAAGACCTAGACCAGATGTCTCCTCCCCTGTGAAAATTTGCTCTACTCCTCCAAACATATGTCAGCAAGGAGATCTGTTTTGTGGGGAAAGATGATAAAAGCAGGTGTGATCATTTCAAATCTCAGTTCTGCCGCTTGAAATCTAAGCACGAGGAAGTAACTGAAACTTGCTCTTCTGTTTCTTCATCCAAGCAATGGAGCTTCTGCATTACCTTAAACAGGGGTCAGCAGACTTTTTCTATAAAGGGCAGATGGTAAACAGTTTTGGCTTTGCAGACAAAATGGTCTCTCGTAACTACCCAGTTCCACCTTTGTAACATAAAAGTTGCCTTAGACAATGCATAAACAAATTGACATGGCTGTGTTCTAATAAAACTATTGACAAAAACAGATGATGGGCAAGATTTGGCCTGTGGACAGTAGTTTGCAAACCCCTGCCTTATAGAATTACGGTGAAAATTGAAGTAACCCACAAAACATAAGTGAAGCACTCTGCATATTATGGGTACTTTATCATGTGCTAGGCCTGGGGAAGCATCAGTATACAAAAACAAACGTGATCCCTGTAGTCATGGAGCAGAGGAGAGGGGTAGTAAACAATCACACAAATCATATAAGTAAACCCACCCCACCCCCATCTACTACCAAACCTCACGTGTTCAGAGTTAGACTGATCACTGTCATTGTGGGTCCATGTGAGGCTCTTCTGTTGCTTTCTTTCATTTGTCATGGGTTCTACAAAGAAAATGTAGATGGTGTTATGAGAGTGATTAGCAATACTCTATGGAAATGACACTACAACCTGAGAAATGAGTTAGCCAGGTGAAGGCAAGAGGGAGGGAAGATCATTCCAGGCAGAGAGAACAACATGTGCAAAGGCCCTGAGGAGGAAAACAGTTTGGCTGGCTCAGCAAAACAAAAGGAAGGCAGAGTTTGGGGGTGGGGGAAGAGTCTGATGATCAGGCTGGATAGGTAGGGAGGGGCGGGGGCCTTGTAGGACACATAAAGGATTTGAGATTTGATTCTAAATGACCAAGCAAGCCTTGAATATCCTTTAATGATCTCATTTGTATATCCAACATATAAAAGTTTGTGTAATTATTACTGTGATTTATAAGGCAGTAAAAATGTTCTGTGATCCATTAACAACTAATAACACCACTGAAAATAGTCCCTCCTTCAAACTCTCCCCAACATGCCCTCTCACTGTGCCTTCTTTCTCCTTCTGGGGCCCTGTCCGATGCAGGGCACTCAGAGAGTTGCTTCAGTCCTGGAACGAAATGTGTGGACTGATGGGAACTGGAACATTCTCCCTACTTCTGAGGAGGACCCAGCCAGCAGCATCCAGGGGGACCATGCACCACTCAGGCACAGCCTCCAGAACTGGCACCAGCGTAAGTGAGGTCAGTGCTGGCACAGGCGATAGTGGTGGTGGAGTTGTGTTCTCAGGTGACTTCTCAGCAAGCAGCGTAGCTCAAGGAGGGCCCAGAAAAAGAACCACAAGGTGCTGCATGTGCGCTCATGTGAGGCATTGCTCCCTCCCTCTTCCAACCGGGACTCAACGGAAGTAATTGGCTACCTCCTTGAGAGGGGCTGGAGGTCTGATGGAAGCAGGTGAAACACAAGCCATGAACCTGTGGTTAATAGTACCAACAGTACTTCAGTTATATTCGTGGAACAAGACCAGTAAGTGTCGGGTTAAGGGACAGAAGAAGAGGTTGATGAATAAAAAGCAAAGAAAAAGGAACATGGGGGGGATAGAAAACAAAAGGGGATCCAACAGAAAGGAATTCTTAAGGTCCTCTCTGCATAAATATCTCTCCAAGGGGAAAGTAACAAAGTGACATGGAATACCAAGAAACAAAAACCATTGAGGAGACAGAAGAAACTGAAAGGGTCAGATAAAGATGGACAGACAGAGCCCAAGGGGGACAAAATAAGCTCAATAGATTTCTGAAGTGCATTTATCAAGATAAATTGTTTTTGCCACATCCTGCTGTTTTCAAACATGAGTAAGTTGTTTCCTGTTATCACTGACCTTTATAATTCTGATTAGCTGCTCAGCAATTAGCCAGCATTCCCTAGATGATCTTACCTCTACACTAGAAGAGATAGCCACAACAGGTCCCTGGGGTGGAGAGAGAGGGGAAGAGAACCTGCAGAGAAGGAAATTACCACACCAGCTGCAGAACCACAGTGACTGGTAGGGTTCTTTCCTGTGGTTCTAAAAAATAATAATCATGCCATACATTTTATTTTTTTAATTTAAAGAGTGTTTTCTATCATTTGCAACACAGCAACTGTTTTGCCACACTTGCTGTATTGCAAACTGGGGGCAGAGGTGGGTTAAGTGACACACCAAACATCACATGGATGACAAGACACACAGGTGGGAGGTGAACACCTGTCACCTGGCCCTGAGCCACAGGCTCTTTCTTGTCCACTTCTCCCCTCACCTGATGAGAAGGCCTGATGCCTCGCCACACATCAGCCTGGATGTGTTTGTTCTTCTGAACCTGCATGCGGGAACGCCTTCTTTGGTTCTGATTTCAGGTAATGAGATTAGGGGATGATTTTTCCACCACAAAGCTAAGATCTTAGCAACCCTTTCAAGCACTATTTTTAGGTTTTCCCCTCATGAGAGCAAGAGGAATTTGAGGCTGAGAGCATAGACTTGCACAAAGAACTTCAGTGCAGGGGCTAATGGGAAGATCTTAAAGCACTCACCATTCTTCCTCCGCCTCTATCTACTTAAAATATCAAGTACCAAACCTACAGGCCATCCTGCTCCTCAGCCCCAGAGAATGAAACCATTGGTTCCGCTATGACAATAAACATGTATTTCCAGAGTAACCATTTTTAAATGTCCTAAGTATGGAGTCAGCACATACTTATCCTAATTACACACCGAGACTAATTATACCTTTGTCCTATTAATAACAAGAGAAACTTGTATTTTTGTCTTTACCCACATAGATATACCATCATGCTTCTGATAAGGTTCTTTAAGGCAGGGGGAAAAATGTACGGCAGAACAGAAACGAAGGCTACAGCCAATATTTGTTCATGTCGAGCAAGGATGCTAATACAACAGCTTTGAAACTGGGACAGCCCCAGGATGAATTTCATGGAACTGCATGCAGTACAAAATGTGAATGGAGTTTGGGCTCAAGTGAGAAGTATGTCGATGCAAGCTGATACTGGAGCATCATACTAGTAACTGCCCGTCTTTACAAACGTCATTCTAAAACAGCTGGGCCCTCTATGGTTTTATTACTAAGTCCTTGTAGAATGCAGCCCCAATCAGCATTATTCTGGAAGAGAATTTTTTTTAAATGTCATTGTTACTATCTAACATACTTGAAAAGTAAGTAAAACCAGTCTTGCCTTCATTTCCTACCCACTGTGGGAGTGGGGATGGAAAGGAGTTTGTGTGCAGGAGAGTTATAGTCAGCAAGGTCAGGTTGAGCTAGGAGGCTGAATAGCTGGCCTTCAATGCCAGGCAAAAAGCCGCCACTCAGGGGCCGGCCCGGTGACGCACTGCTGCAGTGCGCCGCTTGGGAGCATGGTGGCGCTCCCGCCGAGGGTTAGGATCCCACATACAGACCGGTTCCCGCTCACTGGCTGAGCGAGGTATGGGCGCAACACCGAGGGTTGCGATCCCGTTGCTGGTCCCGGTCCGGTACGGGCGCGACACTGAGGGTTGCGATCCGTTGCCGGACACGAAAAGAGACAAAAAAAAAGGAAAATAAATAAATAAATAAAGGTAGAGACGGAAACAACAGAACACATAAAATCCTTAAGATTCCTGAAGGAGGGGTGTGTATATGAAGGGGAGGGGGGTGGACATAGCTTTCTTATACATCTGTTAACTTAAACACAGCCTGGGAAGCCTTCACCTGGCTTCCTGGAGCAAAAACATGGCCAGCTGGATCATTCTCTCCTTGGCCAAGTCATACATAGAAGGGAGACTACAGAAATGAGTGACAGGTCTCCTCCCTTCTGTATCAGGGACCATGGGACTTACACCTTAGCTCTTTTACTCCTCATAATAACGGTGTGAGGTCAATACTAATAGTACAGAGTGGAAAACTTGGGCTTGGAGAGGTTAAGTGGCTTCCCCAAGTCATGCAGCTAAGTGGCAGGTAGTAGACCAGAATGCAGGGGTGTCTGATTCCAGAACCGTGTTTTTTACACACACAGAAGCTCTTCTCCAATGAGGGAGCAGCAATATGTTTACTAGAGTGACATCTGGCGACTGAGCTTTGGTGAATGTGAGACCCAGTGTGTTTCCTGACTACAATGATAGGTTAGATTCCATTGTAACATAGGATTACTTTTTGTTTATCTCTTTCATTATTGTTGTTTTGCAGAAACTCCATGGTGCTGGGCTAAATTAATGCATATTAAATTGTATTTAGAAATTAAGTCCTTGACCTAAAAGAGCCTCGTGTTAATACACAATGAGTTTGGCCTGGGAGTTGTACTCATTATTAAGATTCCCTTTGGGGCCGGCCCGGTGGCGCACTGGAGAGTGTGCCGCTTGGGAGTGTGGCGGTGCTCCCGCCGAGGGTTCGGATCCCATGTGGAGACCGGTTCCCGCTCACTGGCTGAGCGCGGTGCAGGCGCAACACCGAGGGTTGCGATCCCATTACCTGTCAGTAAAAAAGACAAAAAGGGAAAAAATAAAAGATTCCCTTTGCAAGAAATTAAGTCTGAACACGGAAGTTGCTTTTAGTAAAAGTCACATTGCCAACAGTTTTCTGAGGCCTCTGAAAATGATCAAGTTGACTTACAAGATAAAGATTTGCCAGGTAGAAGTCCTTGGCAATGCACAGCTCCTTATCTCACATGAGACGCACCAGGAAACATGAAAATGCAAAGTTTGTGGGAATATAATTTATTTAATGGACAAGACCAACTTACTTTGGATAACATAGTTAATAAAATGTGTTTTTAGGCAGCCACTCCCTGTTATATTTTATTACAGAGCAAATTGTTATAGTTACCAGACCAACCCCCTAGAAAAAAAGAGTATGCTCTCCCAGAATCATTGACATAACCTTAGCTTTGACAGTCCAAGTATATGGTTTCCATTCACAACCACAGACTCTCACAGACACCTAGGTACTCCACACCTATGTTTCTGGAAGGGGGAAAAAAAAAAAAAACCTCTTCTTAAATTGATTTGCCCTTTGTCACTGTCACAGATATATTTTCCCTGTTTTGACAGGTAGTTGTAATTCTATTAGCAGCCCATCGACTTCCCTGTGAAATCGATCTGTGTTGGCCTGTCTGGGTCTTCTTAAACTGGCTGATTTATTGCTTCTGCATGTTTTTGGAAAGGGAGAGCACGTGCATGCTCACAAGTGAGCTAAAGAGTCAAGGGGTGTGAGAGGAACAGGGAGAGGAAAGATGCTCTTCCGTCACCACAGAGTGTAAGTATCTAAACAATGTTTGAAAATGAATCATTTTTAGCTTCACTGTTGGCTGTCTCCATGGCAGGTGAGCTATGACCTTTTGTCAGCAGCCTAGCTGCGATGCCTGCTGTTGCCCACAGGTATAAATGACTGTCAATTTCCCTTATTAATTTACCTTGCTGTCTCATGTATAAACTAGAGGAACTTGCTCACCCCAAGTGTCCTCAATGTCAATCTCTCGTGTTTGCCTAATTTTGCTCTTGTACTTTGCACCTCACAGTCACCAGAACACAAGTATCTGCCTCCAGGTGCCCCTGCTCTGTCTGTGATCTTGCTCATTGAAAGAAGAGCATCCAAGCCAATTAGCAGAAGACCAGAGCTTGCCAGAGGTCAGAGACAGAAATCACCACTGCATTTTGCTTAAAGAACCACATCAGAAAAGAAAAGAAGAAAAGGAAAGGGAAGGGAAACTTAATAAACACCCCAGATGTCATGATAACAGAGTCAAATTAATTATGTATTGACACTGATGCTGATTGAAATTAAGTATATCATTTTGAGTTGTTTAAATCTAATTCCACTAAAATCATACCATGAAATTCAAACTTTATATAAGTGTGTATGGCACTAGGGGGTGACTAATGTCAGAATCCTGTCAACAGCACCAATTGTCTAGCTCTTAATCCTGTTCGTGATGCCAATTGTCTAGCTCCATGACCACACCAGTTGTCAGGCTCTTTTACCTGGTGGTAATCCTGCTGACTGGGCCGATTGTTGAGCTAGGGCTGGGTCAGGAGTTCCCAGACCCCTCAAGCCCATTCACAGACCCTTCACATACCAGGCTGGGTCACCAGACCCCTTCATGCAGGTCTATGAGCTAGGTAACTGGCCAAAAGGTCCTTAGAAGCTATAGGTTGGAAAGCATGGCTGTGCTGGGTGGATGCCCGAGGCAGACGCCCACCCACCTGCTTCACTCAAAGTCACTCTCTCTCTCTTTCTCTCAAGAACACAAGAATAGCAACAAAACTAAAGGATACATTGGCACACATGCGCACTAATTCCACACACATACACACACAATTTGCTTACAATGGACGTGCTAAACCACACCCAACAGGACCTCGAGGTAAGGGCCCTGACCAAAATATTCTATTCTCCCAACAATCTACCACTTCAGGGTCCTTGCCATACAATCTGTGCATTCAGAACCTTCTGGGATGTCCCCTTAGTGAAGATAGATGATCCATACATATACATATTACACATTCCATCCCAGTCCCAAAGGTCTTTAGCTTGTTGCAGCACCAACTAAAAAGTCCAGAGTCCAAAGTCTCATCTGAAACCAAAAGCAAAAGTCCTTCCAGCCGTGAACCTGTAAAGAGTCAAAAACAAGTTTATCTACTTCCAAGATACAGTGGGACAGACATTGGGTACACATTCCCATTCCAGAAGGGAGGAATAGAAAGGAAAAATATTTCCCAAACAAACCCAAAACCCAAACAGAGCAAATGTGAAGCACACTGGGGCACCTGGAACCTAAAGCGTTGGGCGACCTTGCTCCTACAGCTCTGCCAGGTGCAGACCATTGAGCTGCCTGGTGCCTGAGGCTTTTCCAAGCTGGCACTGCACATTGCCAGCAGCCCCACAGTTCTGGGCTCCTGCTGGCAGTCTCACCATCCTGGCTCCACTAGACATTTCCTCAGTGGGGGTTTTCTGTGGATGCTCCAACCCCACTTCTCTGTTCCACATTGCTCCATAGATGACCTCTGCAGCGGCTCCACCCTTGCAGCAGGTCTCTGCCTGAGTCCCCCAACTTTTCCATACATCTTCTGCAACCTAGGTGGAGACTGCCTCGCCTCCACTGCTCTCACATACTGCTGGCCTGCAAACTTAACACAACGTGAATGCCACTGAGGTTTTCAGCTTTTTTTTCTTCGGAGGTGTTGAGGCGGGATTACTCCAGCCAGGGTGGCCAGGATACAGGGAGCAGTGTGCCAAGGTCAATGACACCTCAGGTCTGTCCTCTGGGACAACTCAGTTCTCATAGGATGGGAGAGGTACTCTTCCAAACTTCTCAAATGCCCTCAGGGCCTGTGATGTGGGGGCACCCATTCAGACTTCTCAGATGCCTTTAGGGCATTTTCCCATTGTCTTGGCTCTTAGCATATGGCTGCCTCACCACCAAGATAATGTCTTTAGCAAACAGTTTATCTGCTTCACCCTTGCATTTTTCTCCTGCTCTCCACTTCTATACCTCATGGCCAGTCTGCAAAATTTGCAAATCTTTACGCTCTGCTTCCCTTTTAAATTCTGGCTTTTGAATTACTTCAGTCAGCTCGGTTTACACTGGCTATTCACTCAGTCTCAGGCAGTTTTTTGCAGCATTCGCCCTCAGTTCAAATAGCTGCATTTTTCCAGTCCATCAAGGAGTGGCTGCCCTGCCCCTGGGCATATCTGCAGCTATTCTGTAACTGCTGCCACAGAGACAGGCAGTAGTAATGGAGAATAACTTTTCCACCTTTTCACCAGGTAAAAACATACTTGAAATTCTGCAGGGGCACCCGTCCTCGGGTCATCTGCCCACCTGCATGTGGTACTCTTTTCTTGGGTTTTATGGCACCCTGCCAACCATCAGGTTTAAGTGGCACCCTCCGAGCCTTTTGCCTTCAGACAAACGCAACATGCATTTACTACATAGTCTCTAAAGCACATTACATCATCCACCCCTAGATCTCATAGTTGCAACTGCCAGGAGCTCTCCCTGTTTCTGCTGCTTTACTGTCTCAATTTCTCATGCACAACAGGTCATGCCTGGAGTTTCCCCCAACTCACCACTGGGTTGGTCATCTTCCCTAGTGTGAGAAGCAGGAGTGGCCACTTGCTGCATGTCATCCTCCAGGATAATCATCCTTGCTTCCAACAACTCTGCTTTCTGCCGCAAATCTTGATTGGTTTGCAGCATAGATAACAGCAACCAGGCTCCGGTCAGCAGAAAAGTGGCCACCAGGCACCACATATTCACGGATAGCCACATTTCCTCCCCTTCCCAAGGGGTTTTCTGCTGTAGTGCCTGGTCTATGCTGCCTTACAGTACAGCGTGCAGCAACCAAATCCCAGTCAACAGGAAGGTGGCCATAGGGCAGAGCATATTCAAAAGTAGCCACATTTCCTCCTTCTTCCAAGGGCTTGTGGCTCCTGTACCTGCTCAGAATCCTGTCGCAGACTACGCCAAATGTGTGGCGCTAGGTGGTGGCTAATGTCTGGAATCCTGTCAACATAGCCATTTGCAGAGCTACTTATCCTGTTCGTGATGCCAATTGTCTAGCTCCATGACCACGCCAGTTGTCAGACTCTTTTACCTGCCAGTAATCCTGCCACCTGGGCCAACTGTTGAGCTAGGGCTGAGTCTAGAGCTCCCAGACGCCTCAAGCCTATTCACAGACTGGGTCACAAACCCTTCATATGCCAGGCTGGGTCATCAGACCCCACACACACCAGGCTGGGGCACCAGACCCCTTCACGCAGGTCTATTAGCTAGGTAACCGGCCAAAAGGTCCTTGGAAGCCATACGTTGGAAACCATGGCTGCACTGGGCAGACACCCGAGGCCAACGCCTGCCCACCTGCTTCACTAAAACTCCCTCTCTCTCCCTCTCTCTCAAGAACACAAGAATAGCAACAAAACTAAAAAGATACATTGGTGCCCATGCACACTAACTCTACATACACGTTTGCTTACAATGGACTTGCTGAACCACACCCAGCTGAACCTGAAGCGAGGGCCCTGACCAATCTATTCTATTTTCCTAACAAAGTGTATTAGTCTGCTAGGGCTGCCATAACAAAACACCACAGACTGGGTGGCTTAAACAACTGAAATTTATTTATTTATTTATTTAGGGTTTTTTTATTTTTATTTTTTTTTAAAGATGACTGGTAAGGGGATCTTAACCCTTGACTTGGTGTTGTCAGCACCATGCTCAGCCAGTGAGCTAACCGGCCATCCTTATATAGGATCTGAACCTGTGGCCTTGGTGTTATCAGCACCACACTCTCCCAAGTGAGCCATGGGCTGGCCCCATCAACTGAAATTTATTTTGTCACAGTTCTGGAGGCTGGAAGTCCAAGAACAAGGTGCTGGCAGGCTTGGTTCCCTTTGGGGCCTCGCTCCTGGGCCTGTAGATGACCTCCTCTCAGTGTTCTCGCACAACCTTTCTCTCTGTGTGTGTGTACTCCCTCTTTTTATAACACCAGTCCTATTGGATTAGATACCTAACCTTATGACCTCATTTAATTTAATTTCCTCCTTAAAGGGCCTATCTCCAAATACAGTCACTTTGGGGGTTACAACTTCAACATATGAATTGGAGGTGGAGGGTACAATTCAATCTATAACAATAAGGAATACTAACAAATAGAAAATTGATTTGAATCCATGCTTTATATGTCCATGACTCCAGTTCAAGTCATGTATAATACTTGTATGCCAAGCAGAGATGCCATCCACTCACAGTTGCTATTAAACTTTGAAATGACATTCACAAACATCGATTTCGAATTACTTTTTAAAAACCTGTATATGCATGTGATGGGCAAAAGAAAGGGCTTGAGAAAAGGAGACCAATGCAGTAGGAACCAAGTGGAAGATTCACAAAGAAAAGTAGGATATCAGGTACTAAATGATGAGTAGATGGAATGAGGTCACAAACAGATAATAAGGAAGGGCTGGAGATGTAGGAAAAGTAAGTGTGTGTGTGTGTGTGTGTGTGTGTGTGCTCACACATGCACATGTGCACATGCTGTTTATAATGCATGAGGGTCAGGGGAATTGGGAAGTAAGCACTGGAAGTTTAGAGACTGGTCAGCCTACACATGCTGCCACTTGGCCGGATGCTTACACTGTTTCATTCAGATTTGGTCAGGGGCAGAGTCACATGTTACAATGGACAGGTGACCACTCCTAAGAAAGCTGTGAAGGTGACAAGTGGTCTAAAACTCCTCTAAAAATGGAGTTTCTGGCACTTAACATGTGTGATAACAAATTGGAACTTCAGAAGGGAAAAACACAAATCTCTGCCATGAATTTTACTCTATTCATTGTAGTATGCAAGAAAAAAATATCAAAGGCATCAGCATATACTGTAGTCAGAGAACTCCAGCTGCAATTATTTCTTCAGTGTAGACTAATTTTTAAAATCCCATCCTTAAAATCTTTGAAGCTAGAAAAATAACTATAATATGCAGAGCTTTTCTTGTTTGCCATTAATATCAAGTGCCAATAGAGGGCTCAAAATTGCATAAGCTATACAGCGTAATTTTTGCCTTTGAAAAAGAAAAAGCATTTTTAAGAACAGAACTAAATAGCACAAATAAAAGAAGCAAAGTTCTCTGAAGTTGCTCAGGTGTCAGATTACATCTGCAAAATCAAAATTATATCACAATATTCTTGTCTGATTTTTAATGTGCTTTAAACCAAACAAACATGAATAATGAGAAAGAAATCTCAACATAAAAGCTGATAACATCATAAACTATATAAGGATACTTGGTTGATTTCTGTCATAAAATTCCATCATAAAATCGCACCTGCACAAAAAAAGGTTTTTTGCCAGTTTCTGTCTTTTTCCCTCAAAATAGCCAATCCTGCCAAAGGACATACAGTTCAGTGCCTGGGAATCAGTTACTAGGGCTTGTCAGCAGTCACAAGTCATTCAAATATATTTCCTGCACCCTTCCAAAGCTATAAATAAACAATGTATACTAGTACCTACTGAACAAAATGATTTGGGCTTAAATGACAACAGTCAGGATTTAGGTTAGATACAAATAAGTATTTCGTGATGAGAGAAGTTAAGACATTAGAAAGGGTTATATTGAGAGAGACTAGAGCCCCTCTGTCTGAAACTATTTGAAAACAAGATGAAATTTTCTCCAGGATCTCAGAAATTGAGAATTAAGGTAACAGTACATCTTGTATATAATAATACAAAAAAATTTATCTATCATGCTTTATTGATTATCAAATCTTTACAATTCTGCAATTAAATCAGAAGAGCAACATGGGGGACTCTTAGACCTCATTCCCATTCTTCTATGAATTGTGAGTTTTTTCATGTCTTTATTGCCATTTTTCCATTAATCAAAGTCACCCACGAATGTCATCATGATCAAATTTGATGATAGAAATTAAAGAATAATAGAAAGATCTCTAGACTTTAGGTCAAGAGACCTGGGCTCCAGTTTCAACACTTATTCTGTAAGCTGTGTGATATTGGAAAAAATCAATTAACTACTATGAGCTTCAAATTACTCATGAGTAAAATAAGTTCTTTCCTACCTTCATCACTGGCCTATTTATAAGGACTGTATACAATAATGTCTGTGAAAGTGCTTTGTAAATGGTAAAACACTAATCATGTGATGGTGTTATAAGCATTATAGGGCAAGTGAGCTTTACAATCACATCCAAACCAAAAAAGCAGATTACTCTCGTTTAAGAGGAATATATTATGAAAATGAAGTGAATAGTAAGCAAACACCCGGAAGACAGGGCCGGGAACAGGAACCAACTAAAACGTTTACCCAAGTTTTTCATGAACAGATGGAAACCACAAGGTCTCTGCCATACTTCATATTCTCTGGGTCTCCTGTGTTTTAAGAGACAGCTTTTCCCTTTCACTTCTTCAGTCCTTGCTGTGGCATCCACCACTTTTGCTACACTGAGAATCATTGTGTTAAAGCCTGATGACATCCAACTCTCAGGAGTTTGGACACTTGTTCCACCTTAGAGAACAGAGAATCCAATCATGATTCTCTTTAGTATACTGTGTTAGGCCTATGAGGGTTTAAATTTAAATTCTGAATGTAGGCTGGCCTGTCCTTGCTCTGTGGTGTGTTGTTAATCTGGGAGACTTTAAACTTTTTGAAGGCAGTGTCAGGGCAAAATAAGGTTTCTTATAAGTTGGGGATAGCCAAAAACTCAAAGATACCAGAGAAAGTCATATAGAAATTCACATAGAATCATACACTATTTCTGCAACATGTTTGTCATAATAATTAAAATTACTTCAAGATGCCTTACAAAGTATGGAAGTACTAAATAATAAATAACTACACAAACAGGTAAGTGTTTGGTGACAGAAATGGAGAAAAGATGACATGTGGCAGATAAGTTCTCCCTTCTTTTGATTCTTAATGGAATAAAAATAAATTATGAAGTCCAAAAAGGCATTTGAATTTCAAAACTCAGCCAAATATTACCCAGGGGCATAACCAAGTATTCTATGGTCTATTTTGTGGCTGCTTTGTTTACAGTTTCAGGGAATCTATTTTCATACTTTGACCTGTTAAAACAATACTCATATATAACTTGAAATTGCACTTAATTTCCCCAGTAGTTAAAAGTGGTATCCATAGGGGGCCAGCCCGGTGGCGCACTGCTACAGTGCGCCGCTTGGGAGCACGGCGGCGCTCCCGCTGAGGGTTCGGATCCCACATACAGACCGGTTCCCACATACAGACTGGCTGAGCGAGGTGCGGGCGCGACACCAAGGGTTGCGATCCCATTGCCGGTCCCGGTCCAGTATGGGCGCGACACTGAGGGTTGCGATCCGTTGCCGGACACGAAAAAAGACAAAAAGGAAAAAAAAAAAGTGGCATCCATAAATTAAAATACTTTTGAGAAAGTATAGATGGTTCAATTCTTAAATGCACAATTTCCAATGAAGATAGTTGAACCTACAATGCCCAAACTGTCAAAACCATGCATGTAAATATACCAAAAAGAATTCAAGAGTTATCATTTTCTATTTAATAAACTGTTTCAACTCTTCAATTTCTCATAGCCTTTCTGATGCATGATTTTTTTATCATCTTATAGGTCATCCCTGCAACAGAGCTCTGGCTTTGTTATTTTCTTTTGATTTTTCAAACATTGAGGTTATAGTCTGTCCCTTATTTGAGTAATGTGTGTGCTCCTGAAAGCCAATAAACCAACATGTATTTACGGCATGTTGGGCTTTATATTCTGTCAGGCTGTGGCAGACACAGAAGATGGTCCCCACGTGGGAATTAGTCAAAAATCAAGCCTGTGAATAGTTAAGTGCTATATCATGCCACAAAATACAATGCTCTTAGAAATAGAGGAAAGGAGAACTCTGAGGATAGAAATGGTTTGGGATAATCTTCCTGGAGGAGAGGAGTTGAGCTGTTCTTTAAAAGATGATTTAGGATTATGAGGGAAGGGTACTGAATTTTCAAGTAGGGAGAGGATCATGATTAAATTCTGGGAAGAAATTAGTCAGAAGTCTGGACCGACTGGAGATAAGGAATGACATTAAGAGGTAATGAAGGATTAGTTTGGCTAGGTAGAAATCATTTGGTAGAATCTTGATAACTTGACAAAGAAGCCAGCTTGATAGGCAGAAGTATACCATAAGTCTATTTCTTAAACAAGGACATAACATGAAAGATTAGTGTTTAAGGAAGTTTCAGATGGCAACTGTAAGCATGGTATTGAATGGGGATGACACAGAAAGCTGGGACACCAGTTTGGAGGCAGTTGTATTAAATCTAGTCAGTCGCATCAAAATCAGAAATAAAAGATATAAAATTGAATACCTTATTCAGTACAAGGGAATTCTAATTCCAACTATCTAATTCAAAGCCCTCCTTTTTATCAGCTGTGGGAACTAGGGCTTGTATAAGCTGATCATATTCCTATGGCAGCAGAATCAGGACTGAAACCATAGTTTCTGTGCACCTAGAAAATTTCACTGGAGAAATTTTGAAGAAAGAAATTACAGAACTTGATAATAAGAGAGTCTGGCAATAACAATAAAGATGAAAAGCATAACACTTACCTCTATGGTTTAGAGTCTAGAGGTGGGTGGCTTAAAGTACCACAGTTAATCATGAGGGAGTCAAGAAAATTAGGTTGGGAGAAAAGTCGATGAGTTAGAATTTGATGAAGTTGAATTTCAGGTGATGGTAGAACATCTAGGTAGACATGTCCTAAAACAAGTGGAAATAAGGGACTGCTTGCGGCTCAGAGCACAGTTCTGTAGCTCTTGCCCAGACCTCTCTCCTGAACTCAGAGCACATATCTGACACTGGACCCTCCAATGCAGATTGGCCCAAACTGAATTCATTGTCTTTATTCTCTATCTTGGTTAGTACCATTATCCATGCTGTTTATTTTCACTGGACAAACACTTACTGTTAATGAAGTCAGAAACCTAGAACTCATCTTCATGTCCTCACTGACTGCAGCTAGGTGGTGATCACATCCTGGTTGATTTTTTTCTCCTTTATATTTCTGCATTCTTACAACTGCCATCCTGGTTGAGAACCTTGTCACTCTCTTGCCTGCTTTATGACAGTAGTCTCCTAACTGGTTTTGTTGTCTCCAGCCTAGATTTCATTTTGGCTTTCTTCCATATAACTATTAAAATGATCTTCTGCAATGCAAATCAGATCGTCATGTTACTCATCACGTTACAGTTCTTTAATTACTGTTCCTGTAGTCTATGAGAACTTAAGCACCTACCCCCACCCAAATAATCTTACCCTTGTTTCCTTCCCAGAGTGCCAACTTATGGAAATATGAGAATACTTCAAAAAGTCCATGGACAAATAGAATTAGAAGATAATACAAATCTTTCCATGAACTTTTTAACGTATCCTCATATATGGAATTGTCTGGATGGTCTATCTGACTTACATTTCAGTATCTTTGATTGGATAATTCTCTGCTTGGAATGCCCATCTCTCCACATCTTCCCTACTCCACTCTATACTCCTTCTAGCTAATAAACTGCCTATTTTTCAATTTAGAACCCAAATATGATTGGGTATTCTCTATGTATCCTTTCCTGATTTTCCCTCACCCAGTAGAATTGATCAGCCCCTTCTTTGTGAGTTCTTTGTACATAACCTGTATCATTCTATTGCAAGTGTATTTGAATGCCTATAACCTTTTCTAGCTGAATGGGTCTTTAAGAACAGAAACAATATCCTATTCACCACCATATCTCCTGAAAGAGAGCCTGGTTGACAGTACATACTTCACAAAGGATGGCATTTATGCATTTTATTGACACCTGGGATTTATCTGAATAAAGACAACACTTGAATGAGACCAGAAGTGCAAAATTTCCAAGTAGGTTAATTCAGAGAATTGGGTGACATTTAATGACCAGGGGCAGCTAAAAAGGCCGTAAAAAATGACAGAGAAAAAAGTGATAAGAATCTTCCAGAAAGCTAAGGAAGAAAAGAGTTTTTTAAAAAATGGGAGAAAAATCATTCAAAGAGAATTTTTAAAAAATTATCAGAAGACATAAGTATTATAATTATAATAGCATTGAAAAACTAATCCAAACCTCCAAAATAGGGCACACATTGACATACTGGTTTATTTATTTATTTATTTATTTATTTATTTATTTTAGTCTTTTTTGTGACCGGTAAGGGGATCGCAACCCTTGGTGTGGTGTTGCCCACACCGCACTCAGCCAGTGAGCGCACTGGCCATTCCTATATAGGATCTGAACCCGCAGTGGGAGCGTCGCTTCACTCCCAGCGCCACACTCTCCCAAGTGCACCACAGGCTCGGCCCAACATACTGGTTTAATAGAATATTGTGATGCCAATAAAGAGTTAAATATAAAAAACAGGCAAATAAATGCTCATGTAAAGCAATGCTAAATGAAAAAGTAGATGACAATGTTGTACAACTCATTGATTATAACTATATGAATACATATGAGCTTTAATTAAAAAGCAGAAGATGACATAAGTATAGGTACTTATTAAAACAAAGGAATTTTCTGAAATATTTATATGTTTCATTTATATACTTAATTTTTAAAATAATGGATGTAAGTATTGAATTCAATAAAAAGAGGTCCAAACAGTTATTTATAAATAAAATTATGCCTTACATGGACTTGGTAGTTACTACTCAAAAGAATATAGCACTGATTCCTTTTATAAAGGAACTAAACCATGTGTAACAAAAATTATCAAGCCATAATGTCTTTGCTTTATAAGTTCAAATTTTTATGTTTTGTGTTTGATTTTACTTTGTTGGGTTTTTTTTTCTCAAAAAAATAAGGCATACCTGCAGTGACTAACACAGTGTTATTTGATGCTTGTGATGGCCCTCTCTTTAAAACACAGATAATTAGAATTTGATTTTCCAGGGCCGGCCCGGTGGCGCACTGCTACAGTGTGCCGCTTGGGAGTGTGGCGGTGCTCCCGCCGAGGGTTCGGATCCCACATACAGACCGGTTCCCACTCACTGGCTGAGCGAGGTGCGGGCACGACACCGAGGGTTGCGATGCCGTTGCCGGTCCTGGTCCGGTACGGGTGTGACACTGAGGGTTGCGATCCATTGCCGGTCACGAAAAAAAGACAAAAAGGAAAAAAAAAAAAAAAGATTTTGATTTTCCAGTACTCTTCCTAGGCTAAAATTTCCTAATGTTTTTGTAAGTCACTTGCATGCTAAGTCAAACAATACCTTGAGAGAATTATATTAAGTGAAACGAGTCAGGCAGAGAAAAAGAAATACCACATGTTCTCACTTATTGGTAGGAGCTAAAAATAAATAAATAAATTCACTCACACACACAAAAAATAACCGGGGGGGGGGGGGGGATATAACAACTACAATCCTTTGAAGTTGTTACAACAAGCAAACGGAAAGGACATTGTTCGGTGGGAGTGGGTAGAGGGAGGAGGGAGGGAGGTTTCGGTGATGGGCCATAATAATCAACCACATTGTATATCGACAAAATAAAAATTTTAAAAAAAATAAAAAAATAAAAAAAACAATAAACATGTATAGATGCTTTAACTATTAGGAGTAAATGTGTTAAAAATACTAGGACCCTTTATTCCTAACCAGACACCTACCTGGGGCCAGCATTACTTCCTTGGGATGTCATGAGATAGGGTGAGATTTGGGTGTGAATAACAGGTTGAAATAGTAAGGCCAAATTAAAATGCCCCAGGCAGGCAAAGTAAATTAATGAATTAAATCAAGCTTGAAAGCACATGCCTGTCCATAAGAGAGCAGTAGTTACTCAATTCCGTGACAGGTTGCTTTGAAGAAATGCCAGCCAAGTGGTGCTGGAGCTTCACATTAGGCAAGATAATGAAGAAATCCAGATTTATCTGTGAAATCTCTCAGTTTTAAATGTCTGTGGAGTGAACTATGAAATGAGAGAGTGACTGGGGCCTGTAACCCTAGCTGGGCCTAATTACAGCTGAGGTCACACATTGAAGGTCACAGTTTAGAGACAGAATTTTTTTTTTTCACTTCTGCGGTATTTTTTTAAAATGTTGAGCTTCTGCTCCATTCCAGGCACTGAACTAGGCAAAAGACTAACAAGAGTTATTAAGAACACAGTAACCAAATAGTATATCCCTCTGGTCAATCCGCTGAATAAAGTTCACAAGAAAACTAGAAAGGCCGAGTCAGAAAAGCAAGAGGAGGACTAGTGTGTGCAATGACATAGAAGCCTAGGAACCATAACATTCCAGTATGCAAGGATTGAACGATGCTGTCAGAATTGGAAATTGAGAAGTTATGAGTGACATTAGCAGGAGACACTTTGGTGAGTGCTAGGACACAGGTGCAAGAGCATAGAGCAGAGAAATAAATGTGAGAAGAGGAATTAAAGACAGCAAATGTGGACTACTTTTTGAGAATTTTGAAAAAAATAGAGGAAGAGAGATTGGATACTAGCTATAGGGTAACATGATGGAAATTTTTATCTTAAAGATTTTTAAGGATGATAAAAACTTGAGGTATGTAAGTCAAGTTAAAGAGCCATTAAAGGGCAAAGGGTTGATATACAAAGAATGTTGAAAATTCAGGAGAGAGAATAAAAGACTGAGAGGGGAATGTTCTGGGAGATGCATAAGCAGCTGCATCAGGACCCAGATGGAAAGAATTTGCATTGAGCAGGATTCCCATTGAGGGAATTCTTATCTTGTGAGAATAGAGAAAATTGTATAAAAATTAAGTAAAGATGGAGGCAAGTGTTTACATGATGCAGGGAGGAGGGAAGCAGGAAAAAGGTCTCAATTTTTCTCTATACAAATCTCTTCTCTGCATAGTTGTGATGAACCACATATGAGCCTCAAAGTCTTCTCTTTCCATCCAGCCAGATACTCATGCATCCAGGTCCACATTCTCTTTCCCCTAAGCCCACACACTAAGTTTAGCATCACAGATCTTACCATTCCAATAGCAGGAGAAGAAAGGGAAAATGAACAAACTTTCATTTTCTCTGACCCTAAAGTAGAATTGACATAAAACCCCTAGGATGGGTTTCCTTTTCTAATTTGCCATCCAAGAGTCCAGTATTAGCACAGGTCATCCTCAAACCCTTATCTAAAAGAGATAAAGAAAAGAGAGCACCTCCAGAAGAAAGTTTTCAAAGCGATCCAAGAGAAGATTACATATTGTCCAATTCCAGCACTTTCCACATCTATATTGTTTCTACTAAATAAAGTTCAACTTTTTAGTGGAAGAGTCTTAGAGGGATTTTAATTTTCCCTTAACCCATCAGAAAACCTTCCCCCAACAAGGGAACAGGGGCGTAACATAACAATTTGAAACAGTTAATTTTAAAATATCTTCAGAAATAAAGACTTCCAGATCTGGAGTATAATGACAGTCACCTAAATCCAAATCTCTTCACAAGCACTCTTTTAAAAATAAGTAAAATCAAAAAGAAATGCAAATAAAACTGCATGTGACCTTTCAACATTACTAAGAGACAGAGAATACCATAAACCTATAATAACCATAAATAGAAAGAAAAAAAAAGCACCACATTCCAACAAAGTTCTCACAACCACCACAAGCATGGATTTGAACAGTAGGGAAGGGGAGGCATAAGAGACTCAGCAAAAAAAGAGAAGAGGGGAACAAAGGACTGAGATTAATCACAGACAAAACTACCCCCCAGAAAGAGAAAGTCCAACACTAAGTGCCAAAATATTGAAAAACATGACTTGGTAGTTCAAAGCATCAGGATTTGGTAGTTCACACCATCAGCTACAGGGAAGGGGCTTAGAAGTTAGTAGAACAGGGCCGGCCCGGTGGTGCACTGCTACAGTGCGCCACTTGGGAGCGTGGTGGCGCTCCCGCCGAGGGTTCGGATCCCACATACAGACCGGTTCCCGCTCACTG
The DNA here is from genome assembly GCF_000696425.1 of Galeopterus variegatus. NCBI lineage: Eukaryota > Metazoa > Chordata > Mammalia > Dermoptera > Cynocephalidae > Galeopterus > Galeopterus variegatus. Next base: position 243,860 of record NW_007729056.1, on the reverse strand, counting down.
GCTGAGCGAGGTGCGGGCGCAGCACCGAGGGTTGTGATCCCGTTGCCGGTCCCGGTCCGGTACGGGCGCGACACTGAGGGTTGCGATCCGTTGCCGGACATGAAAAAAGACAAAAAGGAAAAATAAATAAATAAATAAAAAATAAAAGAAGTTAGTAGAACAGAAAGTGACAAGTTCTGAGAAGTATTGCTTTAGGAGGAGAATCACATAAATAGAGAAAATGGTGCCTCTGGGAGGCACCTTATTTCTTGAAGAGAAAAGAAAGAAAAAAGAAATAAAGAAAAAAGGACATATTTAAAATCCTGCAGAAACAAAAGAGAAAAAAGAATCACCAATTCCTCCACTTGAATAGCACTATCAGCACCATTGATTTAAGATACTGCACTTCACCATAGTTCTGGAAAAGGCATTCTTGGAGTAGAAACCCTATCCAAAAAATACCTAGGAATAGAAAAAAATAAAACTAACTCTACACAAAGCTATAGTAAAAAGAAAATACAGGGGCCGGCCCAGTGGCGCACTGCTACAGTGCGCCGCTTGGGAGCACAGCGGCGCTCCCGCCGAGGGTTCGGATCCCACATACAGACCGGTTCCCACATACAGACTGGCTGAGCGAGGTGCGGGCGCGACACCAAGGGTTGCGATCCCGTTGCCGGTCCCGGTCCAGTATGGGCGCGACACTGAGGGTTGCGATCCGTTGCCGGTCACGAAAAAAGACAAAAAGGAAAAAAAAATACAGTTCACTGATGAAAAGTCTTCCCCATTCTCCCATCCTCCCCCAAGAAAAGCCATGAGGCAGAAGAAAAGTGTAACACAATACTCCAAACAGATTTAAATAGCATCAAATGAGTATTTTGGAATTAGATTTACAAATTCAAAAGCTAAGAACATAAAAAGAAAAATGAAAACATGCATGGGAGGTAATTAAACACAAGAAAAAGTTGGATAAAAAGGCAAACCATCTCAGCAAAGAAGAATAAATATCAAGGCGCCCAAGAGAGAATAAACTCAAATATTTAATAAGGGATATTGAGGAGAAGAACAACAACCAAGATAACAAAAATGAGATTTTTTTTTAAAAGGGTGTTTAAAAGAGTTCAGAGAAAAATGCTTAACTTAGAAAGCAGGAAAAGAAGGCCCTACATCCATGTAATAGGAGTCCCTAAAAGAGAAACACAAAACAATAAAACAGAATTAAAATTTTAAGATATAATCAAGGAAAACTTTCTAGAAATAAGAGATAACTTAATTTCACCCACTGAAAGGTCCCACTGTATATGGAAAAAAATGCAATAAAACAGTCCTAATAAAAATACCGGGCTTCATAAACAAAGAAAAAAATTCTCAGGGCCTGCAGACAAAAAGATCAAATTATTTTTAAGAGTAAAAAAAGTAGACTGATATGAGGCTTCTCAAGAGCAATATACAAAGGAAGGCAACAGAGCAGCATTCTCAAGAAATTTTAAAAAAGAAAGAGTAAAGAACTTTATATTCACCTAAGCCATTCTTTAAAGCTATGCAAAGCAGTATTGAATGTGCAGAAACTCAGAGCATATTATAAACATGTACCCTTCTCGAGGAATAAAATAGAGGATAATCTTTATCCAACAGATAGATAATTGGGGAAATTTCAGCAAAGGTCTTATGGTGAGCATTTAATATATTTAACTGTGGAGCTAAAACTAAGACAAAGAGTAGTGACATGGTGGAAAAGATAGCATGTGAACATTGTATGTTCTAACAAAGTAGAATGGATGCAATTGAATAAAGAAAGAAAAAATGGAAAATAGAAAAAGCCATTATACAGGTACTGTGTGGGAGTGAAAGGATACCATTTAAAACTAGAAGATTATATTATAAATAGTTAAGTAATAAAGAAGTGGATTAAAGGAACTGTAGGGCCGGCCCGGTGGCGCACTGCTACAGTGCGCCACTTGGGAAGCGCGGCGGCGCTCCCGCCGAGGGTTCGGTTCCCACATACAGACCGGCCACTCACTGGCTGAGCGAGGAGCGGGGGCAGCACCGAGGGTTGCGATCCCGTTGCCGGTCCCGGTCCGGTGCGGGCACGACACTGAGGGTTGCAATCCGTTGCCAGTCACGAATAAAGACAAAAAGACAAAAAAAAAAAAAAAAGGAACTGTAAAAAGCATAAACACAAAGGTAACTGATAGAAAAAATACAAATTTTCCTAAATATCAAACGGAACTTTTTTAACAGTAGAAAAAATATACACAAATCAGAGAAAGAAATATAGTAACTATAACATAATACACACAGCAATTACAACATAAAATAATAGACTGAAACACCAAACATTTCATTCGTATCAATAAATGTAAATTAGTTTATGTTGCCTAATAAAAAAAATATATTTTCACAAATTGGTTCATTAAGCAAAACCCAACTATGCTGTATACAAGAGACACATCCAAAACAGTAATTTTAAAAGGTTAAACATAAAGTTATGGGCATAGATACACAAGGCAAATGAAAACAATAAGAAAGCAGGATTTTAATCCTAATATAAAGTAGGATTCAGGACAAAAAGTGCTAACCAAGAAAAAGAAAGAGAGCATGTAACACTAAAAGCTAGAATTCACCTGACGATAGAACAGTTATGGATATCGATGCAACAAATAAAACAGAAACCACATAAGTAAACCAAAACTATTCATGGTGCAAGGAAAAAGAGATGGAAACTCACAAATAGTAGAAAAATGTAATACTTAGCACATCACTCTCAGTATAAAACCAGTTAAGTGGAAAAAGTATAAATAAGAATATAGACAATCTAAACAAAATAATCAATAGGCTATATCTTATAAATACATATATAAAGCATAACACAAACATCCTGATACTAAAGACTACATTCTTTCAGTGTGCACATAAAAAATTCACCAAAATTGATATGCTGAGTGACAAAGATATATTTAGTTGACAAAGAAAACATGATAAAATTGTATAAAGTAGAAATATTATAAACATACACATACTGATAAGAATGAAGTAAAACTAGAAGTGAAAAAAGCAATCAGTCAAAAAGGCCCTTCCACCTAGAATTTTTTTTTCAGTTTTATTAAATAACTCAAAAAAAGTGAATGGAAATGTAAACAGAAAATACAGAACTTCTGAATAATATTAATAATACAAATGCTACATGTTAGAGTCTGTTGAATACATTTAGGAAGTGATCATATGAAAATCTGTAAGCTTAAATATCTATATTAATTAAAATGAAAGAATGAAAATAAGTAAATAAAATTCCCAATTGGAAAAAGAGCAACAAAGTAAACCAGAAATAAGCACTAGAAAGATAAAAAGTAGAAATTAATGGCACAGAAAACTGAAAACAATTGAACAAAACTTAAAAATCAAAATTTTTGTTCTTGGATAAAAATTTTTGTTAGACAAACCACTAGGTAATTTAATAAGAAAAAAGGAAGAAAGCACAAATATACAAAATGAAAAGGAGAAAATAACTTGATAAAAAGATGTCTTTGTCTATCTCTATGCAAATAAATTTGAATACTTAGATGAACTGGGAAATTGTTTAGGAAAAAACAACTTATCAGAATTGACTCCAATAGAGACAGAAAGTTTAACACACCTATTTCCATAGAAGGATTCAATAAAGTCATCAAGGAATTCCACCCACCCCCCTCAAAATTTAAAAAAATAAAATAAAATAAAATAAAGAACAGACCTACCAAAATTTTAGAAACCAGATAGTTCCAATGCTACAGGAATTACTTCAGGAGTAAAAGCTTTTATAAACTTCAAAATTCCTTTTATTAAAAAAGCACTAAAGAAATTATATTATAGAATAATATCACCTATAAATATCAATACAAAATCCTAAGTAGAATATTAGTAAACAGATTCCAATACCACTCAAAGAAAATAATACGGCATGGCTAGGTGGGATTTGTACAAGGTATGTAAGTATATCTTCTATTATAAAATTTATTAACGTAATTCACCATATTAATAGTTCTAAGGAGAAAAATCATGAATTGACAGCCAAAAAAGAAAAACTTAAAAATTGCTCTAACCAGTTCTGGTCAAGATGGCAGAATAGATGGTCCCCAGCATCACTCTCTCCCACAAATCAACCAATTTACAACTATAAAAATGTAACATCAGCCAAGCTGGGGACACTGGAGCTCAGGGGAAGAGGAGGAGAGACCTACAGAGTTCATGAAGGCAGGAGAAACCACAATGAGAGAAAGAAAAAACTGCTCTGAGTGTTTCCGGCCATGGCCGCTTTAAGGCTGGAACTACTGAGCACATGGAGCAGGAGCCAGCAGAAGCTGCAGCTGTGCCCTTCAGATGGAGTTCCTTGGAGGCGGCAGGGGAGAAGAGGGCCTTGGTGGCCCCCAGGACAGCATGACCACTAATAGGGTTCCCGTGGACCCATGCAGGAGCAAGGAGCCAGAACAGCTGAAAACGGGGAGCCATTCAGAGGCCGGTGAGTCATTGCAAGGGACTGATGCAGGGCCCATCCCATGGGGAAGTGTTTGGAGCATGGGCAGTAGGGGAGATGGGCCCACCAGGAGAACACTGGGACACAGCAAAGACAGCCAATCTGCCCCCCATTCAGCACAGGACCACTCAGAGGAGACTGGTCAGGAATGCAGAATGGCATGGGGTGCAGTTTGATGAAATAACTCAGGCCCAGATCAGAGTTTCTACACAATCCAGATGCAACTGGTCTCTGGAGAGCTGGAAGTACCTATAAAGAAAACCATTAAGCCCTGAACTGCACAAAAAGCCTTCCCTAGAGAAACGGCAGCAAGGCAGCAATTTAGCTCAACCACACAGCTCAAGTACTGGTTCCCACAGAAAGTTCCCCTGTGTTAGAGGTAAGCAAAGGACAAAAAATTAGTTCTGGCCCAGGCACACCACCAGCACCTTGGGGCCCTCCAGGAGACAGGATGCATGGAGTCAAGGACAGGACTCTCGCCCACAACCACTCAAACTGCCAGTGCCTCAGGGCCTACACGGGGACCCAAGGTATGCCGAAGGGGACCAGACACCCCTCCCACAACCAGGCACACCACGCCAGCACCATGGGGCCCACCTGGGGACTCGAGGCATGGAGAAGGGGACCAGACCCCCCTCCCACAACCAGGCACACCACTAGCACCTCAGGGTCCTGCCTGGGGGCCTGGGCCATGGAGCCAAGGACTGGACCCCCCACCCACAACCAGGCACACCATGCCAGCACCATGGGGCCCACCTGGGGACTCGAGGCATGGAGAAGGGGACCAGACCCCCTCCCACAACCAGGCATACTGTGCCAGCACTGCAGGGCCCACCCAGGGACCTGAGGTATGGAGTCACAAACCGGACACTCCCCACAACCAGGCACACCAACCACACCAAGGAACATTCAAAAAACATCACCTCCATGTGGGTGGCCCACCACAGCCACCACAATAACCATGGCTGCTGCAAAAGTGGCTAGATGTCACAGCCACCATGCAGATGGTCCGCCAGCCACTTGACACAAGGAGAGTCACCAGTAGAGATAAAGAAAAGAAGAGGATGTCTCTCTCCACAAAGCAGAGTACAGAAGAAGTACCTGCTCAATGATAATATTGGGGGACCTGATCACACCTCTCAGCATTGGACAGAACATCTAGACAACAAAAAACAGAGTAACCATTACTCTTTCAGAAGGAGAGAAGAAATCTAGGGCAATTAGAGGGGGGAGGGAGGGAGGGAGGGAGAGGAGGCTGCGGAGAGATTGGACAGGGGCATAAAGAATAATTATGATTTGTAACAATATATATGCTAGTAATATTGATTTGATTAAGGTATCTCAACATTGAACCCCAAAAATATGTATAATCAATTTTGATTCAATAAAAATTCAAAAAAAATGTGCAGGACTTGAATAGACATTTTGCCAAAGAAGATGTATAAATGACTGATAAGCACATGAAAGATGCTCAGCATCATTAATCACAAGGAAAATGAAAGCTACAATGAGATACTACTTCATACCTAATAAGTTGGCTGTTATCAAAAAAGGAAAATAAAAAGTGTTGGAGAGGATGTGGAGAAATTGGAACCCTTAGGAACTGCTGGTTTGTGTTGGGGGCCTGAAGCCCCACACCCCTTCTTGTGAGACCGCTCCTCCTTGACAATCTGCTCAGATGGCCATGCTTTACATGATAACTGCCTCGAAATCTTTATGCCAGAAACTGATTGCTCCTGGCTATGCAAGTTAATTTGCAAGTGACCTTTTATCCTTCTCTAGAAACTGTTTAACCATAAACATTCTGGGTGGCAACATTTACTTTGAATGTCCTGTCTTTGTCTCTCCTCAAGATATTATCATATCTTTACATTCCAGACCCTTTGCAGCATGCCTGCCTTCTCCTATATAAGATGTAACCTAAGAATCAATAAACGAGACTTGATCAGAATACTGTCTTGTCTCAATTTCTCGTGTCTCTTGTCCCATCCAATTCCCACTCCCCCCTCCAGGGTCTGCGTTGAATATCCCGCGGGTCGGGACATTTTGAACATAAAATGATGCAGCCATTGTGGAAAACAGTTTGGCAGTTCCCCAAAAAGCTAAACAGAATTAACATATGATCCAATCCTAGGTATTTACCCAAAGAAATTGAAGGCAGGTGTTTAAACAAAAACTTGTACGTGGGGCTGGCTGGTTAGCTCACTTGGGAGAGCGTGGTGCTAATAATACCAAGGTCACAAGTTTGGATCCCCATACTAGCCAGCTGCCAAAAAAAAACCCAAAAAACTTGTAGGTGAATATTCATAGCAAGGTTATTCACAATAGCCAAAGGTGGAAACAACCCTAGTGTCTGTCAACAAATGAACAGATAAACAATATGTGGCATATCAGTACGGTGGAATATTATTCAGCAAATAAAAAAAGAATGAAGTTTTGATACATGTACAATGTAGATGAACCATGAGAACATATGTTAAGTGAAATAAACCAGTTACAAAAAGAAAAAAAAAATCATACTAACCATATGAAAAGTTGTTCAACTTCACTCATAATAGATAAATTAAAATTAAAATTACACTTAGATATCATTTTTCACTCATCAAATTGGCAAAAATTCAAGAGCTTGACAATATACTTGAGGTTCTGGGAGAAAAATTATTTTCATTCAACACTGATGGAAATGCAAAACAATACAATTCTTATGGAGAAGTTTTTAACAATATATAATAAAACTGCATATCCATTTACCTTTCAATCCAACAATCCCATTTCTAGAATTTTTACCCAGAAGGTACACCTCCAGCAATATGGGGTTATTCGTTGCCACATTATTTGCAACTGAAAAATACTGGGAAGTATATAAGAGCCCTAACATAAGAGATTGAATGAATTAACTATGATATTACACAGCAGTAATGAAAAAAAAAAAAAAAGAGGAGACTATCTATGAACTGATATAGTGATTTTCGTATCAGTGCAAAAATGTATATACGAGTACAGTATGCTACCTTTGTATAAAAGGGAAGGGAAAGTAGGAAACATACAAGAATATGCTTGTTTTTAAAAAAGAAAATTGGTTACCTACTAAGAGATAGAGGGAATGGGATGAAAGGGACAGAGGAAGCTATACCTGAATATACATTTTTATATACTTTTGGAAGCATGATTTAGATATTCAGAAAGCAAAAGTAAATCAACAAGGATGGAGAAAATCCATAAAACCTAAAACTAAATGAAAACAGAAACAAGTGAGCCAAATATATTTCAAATAAATAATATAGGCACACTGCAGGGGAAATAAATAACTAACCCAAGTTATTTCTGAGCACTGGCTAGGGAATAAAAGAATTGCAAACAAATCTTGAACTCTTCATAGTAGGTTTGTTTTTGTGGTGATAAAAGGGTATGAATTATGAAACTATTTTACATACATCGAAGAGATGAGCAAATGAGTAAATGTGTTGATGTTGCCAGAAACCAGAGTTCTCAGTGCAGAAGAAGGAACATGCAAACATGCAATGGAGAAAGGCAAGTAAAGAACTTTGTGAACCTGGATTAAAATTAGGGGTATCATTATTGATCTCATGATTTCTAACACACACACACACACACACACAAAGTTCTGTCTACTAAAGGGGCCTCATAGCAATGGGCATATTTAATACCCCATCTGGGTCTCTAAATACTATTTTCTACTGATAGAAATAAGAGCTCCTAGCAGAAATGCTGATTCCAGGTCTGGAACAGAAAAAGTTTAAGATGAGCCTTTAACATGTTTTTATGACAGAAAGTAAGAAAGTACTCAAAACAGTGATGGAAGCACGTCTAAAAGACATAAGATTTAGCTTGAAGGGCCTCTCACTGAGCAAATCTGGGGCAAAATTTGAGCATGAAAATAAATACAGTAAGAATTATAACCCAATGAATAAAATAGGAATCCATGTGTCCACACTAATACTAAATGGCAATGATGATGATGATGATGTTGATGATGATAGATAGATAAAGATTTTAATGTATCTTATTTCAATATTAATATATTTGATTATTAATAATAATGAATTTTAGACTTTTCTATTTCTTCTTTGAATTGTCTGACTGTGTCCTTTTCCCTTATTTTGATTGGAGTTTCAGTATTTTTTTGTAAGATTATAAGCTCTCTCACTTATTTGCTGTTTTCCTTTTAACACACAAAACTTTGTATTTTTAAAAACTGTTCCTGATAGTAGATGCACATTAAGAAAAAATAACTACTTATTTTCTATTATATTCTTTCAAAAATATTTCTTAACTTTCCCTCCCAAAAATAAAATAAAACGTCCCCCGCAAAATCCCTTGAAGGCACCACTAATGGAAGAGGAAAGGAAAGACAGAGAAGGAAGCAAACTGTGAGGGTTAATGAGAGAGGAGTCAAATTCCCTCTGTAGTGCCTTAAACCATTCAATTTCAATAGTGAAGGACACCAAAAGAGAAAAATGTGATCCTCTTCCACAGAGAAATTAATTACTTTCTTAGATTTGAAACCTTTCCAATGAAAAAGTTCCTGTTGCCCAGAAGCACCTCTCTAATTAATGATCTTTAGTTCTTCAGGTAAGCTCATGCTATACAAATCCCTTCTCAGCTCTTTATGAGGAAAGAGGCATTTAAGGCATGAACTGCAGGCTGAAAGAACAGGAGAGTTTACATCGAGGAAATGAACTGGCAGCTGGAGTCTGTGCACCCCACTCTTCTGTGTGGGGAGCCATAGACTGGGGGGTGGCTACCAGGATCTTTGCCTGCTAGCTCAGAGAAGAGGAGTATGTGCTGACTCAAGGCTCCAGTGCACTCTTGAAAAATCACTGCACAGTTAACTTCTAAATTACTAAGAACAATTGTAGAGATCAATAGAAAACACCAAGCTCTAAAGACATTTCCTACAGCATAATTTGAAGTAGAATACATGAAGCAGTCAGACACAGAAAATCAGGTCTTAGCACTAATTAGAAAATTTTCTGAGTTTTCTCTCTCAAGCAAATCAGTTCATCAGTTAAAGGACAAATTTGAAACATGATTGGTTTACAAATTTTTATTTGGACTGAAAAAAATTACAGCCAAATATTTGAACCAACATTCTAAATAAAATTGTGAGACTGATTAACTACTTACTTTTAATAAAACTGTAATGGAAAATTGATTATTCACTAGTAGTTTAAAAGCTGTTTTCCACATGTCGGAATGAAGACAGCCTATGAAGCAGAAATATAAAACACCCACTAGAGTATCTCATTTAATCAGAAAATGGAGAAAAAAGCTTAATACTGTGTCCCCAGAAACATAACTTCCTCCCTTAAACTTTGATTTTAGAATATTTACTTGCAACAATTTAATAAATGCTTAGCTTTTGTTTATCTATTAATCCTGACTAGCAAAGCAATCTTTTTCTTTTATAGCTTGATCCTGTTTGACCCAGAGTAGAGATGCTCCAAAGAGCTATTTTATATATGTGTGTGTATACATGTATGGTTTTTTTCAAGTAAATAGTTTAGGGACCATTTTTGTCCTTCCTATCAATGGAAAATCCTGCTTAACCTCCATTCAAATCCAGCCATCTCATTTGATTTGGTATTTGTGGTTCAACTGTTCACACTAATGTGATGTCTGAGTTTCAGTACCCTGAGAATGCATCTGCCAAAAGCTGTTCCTTTAAATAGAAATAAGAAAATAAACACTCCTTGAGGAGACCGATTGGACCGGGTTTTCTCCTCATAGAAATAGACTGAAGGGTGTTAGCTGACTCACCATCTTCTGTCTCTGTGACGGACTGGTTTGACCAGTCACTATCAATAGTTCTATCCTTCTCCTCCCCGTATACAGACTCAAAATATGGCCTAATTTGGATTTTTTTTTCCCCTTCATGTCATTCTTCCTATATGCCCAGGTCACATCCTATACATAATTCCTTGATATTATCTTAAATTCTCACTATATTTGCAAAGTTAAACTTTAGAGCTATTGTTCAATTGTTCTTTTTTTTTGTATTTCTGAATTCACTGTATCTTCTCATCTGTATGAGACAAATTAGGTATTATCTGTGTTATATATTCCTAAATGTTTAGTATTTGTTAGAAGAAAATAAGTAAATACAAAAACAGAGGACACACGAATAGATAGGAATTGTAAATATGTTAGGACCAACTAAATATCAGCAAGAGTATACTGTTATATTCTAAAGTCATGAAAATTTTCCTGCTAAATGTTGGGAGACTGGATATTACTATATTATTTTTATTACATAATTAAGTATATCTGCCATAGAAAAATTAAGAAAACATAGATAAAGCTAAAGAATATTAAAATTCCCCTAATCCCACTGCCTAAAATGACCATTGTTAACATTTGTTGTATGTCCTATCTGATTTTTCCCATTCCTATCAATATATGTTGCTTTTTATTATAATAGTGAGACTTACTGTATGGTCTATTTTGTAATGTGTTTTCTATGTCAGAAAATATACACCTAAAACATCATTCTCTATGTGTGTATTTTATGAATTTTATGAATGCCCTAATTTGGTTATCTAAACCTTAAAAGATTTTTAGACACTATACCTGGATTCATTTTTGCATGGAATTTTGACTTAATGAGTGTTTTATCATGGTTAATACATACTGTCCAGTCGCCACTTAAAGCCTACTTTTATCAAACAAAACATCGGCAATAATGTTTAGCTCTTAGGAAAACCATGCATCATAATGCGAAAACCAGCTAAATACATTTTTTATTGAACTACAGTATTTAGTTCCTTGGGTTCATCTACTATCAATTAGGGTGATAAGCAGGCACTCAAAAGCTAGCTTTTCAATTACCTTCAACTGAAATGTTCCTGTCATTGCATATCGTGTAGTAATTTTGAAAAGGCTTCATCTTAGCAACGAAGTGATAACTTTAAAATCAAGAATCTGAACCAATTAATTCCTAACATTAATTACTTCTTTTAAAACAAAAGGCACTTTAAAGTAAGTGACTGCAAATATACCTTTTATCCCACTAACAGTCCTTATCTCTTTTTCTCCCAGCTCACTATTCTGTTGACAACTCATGCTCAGACTCAAATCATCATTCAAATCATAATTAAAGCATAATTCTGTGCTCTCTTTGTACATGCTAATTCCACAACCACCAGATGTAAAAGCCACACAGAAATTCCTATAGAGTATTATTAGCTTGCAAGGAGCAGAATTAAGATGCATAAAAGTATCTTCTATAGCAAGTAAATATTTTGGTTTTAATTACATTATTACCTTGTTTTATGCTACTAATTACTACAATTTATTGTATAATTGACTCTCAGAGAAAAATATTACCAGAGCAGCTCTGCAGTCTTAAACTGAAGATAGCATATACTAATGATTTTGCCTACTTGCTCAGTTCCTTTAAAAAATATAATATGAAATATTTTTTGTAATAGGTTTGATAAATCTCTTTACTGTTTTCCCACTGTGTAAAGTTACCGTGTAGTACAGTTATTTGCTGATTTATTTCTCTATAAATCACAGGGCAATAAAAAATTATATTCTCAAGCTAGGGAGAATATATTTTCTGTCTTTATTCTCTAGCACTCAGCCCTAAATGTGAAACTTAGTAGGTGCTCAATAAATTTTTTATTAAATAATGAATTAGTTGCTTAAAGTATTCCTTTAATTTGACACCACAATAGTATTATTGTTGAATGCTAGCTAGTATCTTTTTCAGCCTTAATAGATTAGAAATGCGCAGCCTTTAGCACAAAAGACTGAACATTAGAAATAATAACAGTTTGCCATAGATTGAAAACAAATGAACTCATTCTGAGACTTGGTAGTCATTCATAAGACACTTGAGCTGCCTGCCCTCTCATAGTTTATGACCTCAGTCAAGGCTGTCTTGTGAAATAAAGCCTGTGTTCACTCTGAGCCTATCTATTGTTCTCTCTGTAATTTGTACCAAATTTTGAAAGTTATGAATACTTATGGTGAAGTCTAGCTGCTGAGCTGCATTCATTCACTGTTATGTGCCTTTTTTTATTAACTATAAGACCAGAGACTGGCATTTACTTACTTCGTAATAACCTAATCATATGTACCTTTGAACTCAGGATGTTCTTTAAATGCCATGATTTATTATGTCCTCCTTGGTCACATAATAGTCAACCTCATCAAATTCAACTAGGCCAACCTCATTTTCTTAGGAATAGTAGCTAGCAATAAAAAGCAAAGAGTTATTTCTTATATGAAACTTTATGTAATTGAATTCTTTTTCAGATTAAAACAATTTCTGAAAAATTATATTACAAATATGATGAGTGAAAAGAAGCTTAGTTAAATACATAAATTTTTTCTGCCTACCATTTCTAAGCCTATTTCCATCTTACAGCTGTGCTTTTTGTTTAATTTCTCTTGAACTAATGTGCCCTCTAATGGTTAAAACAAAAATATAATCAGAACCATAAAATAAGTGCCAACATTTTAATTACAAGGAATATTCTACTTAAAAGATACTTCTTTGACTCAAAACTATGCCTTCAAAATTAAAATGGATGTCTTTTAATAAATAACAAGAAGAATAAGCATTTTATTTGTTCTGTACAACAGACAATGCAAATGAAGTGCAGCAAACACACTTTTGTTAAATAGATTCAAATGTAAGTTCACATTTTAAAAAGCATTAAATATTTGTAATGCTCTCTATAATTAAGTTTTGCATTTTCTAATGTCAAAATATAGACTGGGGTTATGCATATTCTAACATTATAATTTAAGCATTTATTTAAGAAATATTATTCCAAAAATAGTTTACTTTGGTTCTTCCTTCATTTTTATTTCTCTAACCTGAAATTAATGTCTGTCCCCACCACCTCCAAAAAACATAAACATATGTACACAAAAAAATTACATAGCTGTGTTTTTATATTCACAGTTTACCCTCAGTGTTCATGCTGTCTTATTTTTGGTTCCACTGTAATATCAGAAAATAATGAAGATTAAGTAATTACCTAGTTAATGTGACCAATGGCAATTATCTATCCAGACAAGGCAGGAATTCAGGGAGAAATTGTTTGAATGGTTTAGCTTGGCTTACTAAATTCAGGAACATTATTGCAGTTTAATAAAATGATTTATTTCTAACAAGAATTTTGTCAAGACAGAAAAACATATATAGAGAAAATATATTTAATTCCGTCTAGAAGAGTAGAGTTGAAATCAAGCACATAAACAGAGAAAATCATGCTCAAAGCCTTCCTGACTTACTTAACCATTGCTAGTACTTTAAATAATTTGCTCCTTATAAAAACATGATAGTATGTTCATAACATGGAATTTTCATGTCCCTTTTGAATGTTGATGATTTAGGGAAAACATTTTTTAAAAGCACAACCTTTTTCCTGCCTCTGAAAGTAATGACACTTTTCCTATTACATATACATGGCGTAACTGTCATTGAGGTGAACTGACCTACCAAAAATTGCACAAAGTCAGTGATAGATGCAAAACTAGAATTTAGAATTATTTACGTAGTTTGTTGATTTTGGCTGGTGCCTTGTGTGTATCACTAAATGTGTTATTTTGTTGGAAAAAAAATTAGATTTTCCTGAATTAAATTTCTGCTTTTATCTTTTAGCACTAGTCTTACAGATGTACAACCTGTATTATATATATGATATTGATATTTTTAAGTGAATACAAAAATATTTTTAGTATTTCTAATACTTGAAAGTGCTACAGGCTGAGGGACAGGAAACCTGGATTCTAGTTCTGTTTATGCTCAAGTGACCTTGAGCAAGGAATAAAAGATTCTGATACTTGGTTGTTAGCCCTATAAAGGGGGAAATTGAATTAGATAATCTCTGAGCCCCCTTCTAATTTAAAACTGGAGGTTTAAAAAAAAATAATATACATGGAAAAAATATATAAAATAATTTATAAAAATATATATAAAAATATATAGGCATCTTGCACATATCTAAAATTATGAGATTTTTATTTAGCTTTTTAAAAATAATATAATTTTTTTAGATTTCATCATTGTACTTGATCATTTTGCAAAAATACATGATAACATTTAAACAGATTAAGGTAGGATAAAATATCTGGTAAAAGTACTTTTAAACTATAACCACTGAGAATTAAGATAAGTAATTCCTATTATTATTTGCCATTGTTTACACTGTTTCTGATTAAGTGGTTTACCTTTTGTTTTGTTTTGCTTTTTGGTATGTGTTCCTATCTCTGTACTTTGAAGAGAAATTATTTCCTCCATATCAGTTCCCCATGATACCCTTATTCAATAAAGAGGTCGTCAACAAGATTGGCCAACATGATCAAGATTGAGTTTGCTAGTTTAATGAGTAGAATACAACTGGGATCCAGGTGAGTGAATTTTCAATAAAAAAGGTGAGTGAGTATAATCTTCTATGCTTAAACAGGAACTTAGACACAATATGTCAAAGGGTTTAAAAGTATATGTAGTAAATGTATGTTCGTGCCAAAATCTATATAATGGTAAGTGATTGGAACTAGAGATATCTTTGTGGTACGGATGAAAATAACTATCTAAAAAATCAACACAACTCACATTATGAAGAATTAGAACTGGCAGTATATTTCTCCTAGTTTTTGAGCCTCCTAATTTTCCACTAGGAAGAGAGCTGGAAATCAAGGAATAATCAGTCCAATGGTTCCTTCGGGATTTCTCAGCACAGCATAAGCCTGGTGAAACCTCTGTTGACATCTCCAGCAGTTTAGTGGTACCAGGACTGAAGGCTGTGCCAAGGAACCTCTCCTTGTCCCTGTTCCCACCAGCTCCCTTTCATCCTTTTATTCCTTGGAAACAAGGGGAACACTTCCCCTTCTAACAAGAGAAACTGAAGCCTAGGTTGTATATATGGTTCATGTGTGGATCAACTCAATGGTCAGGAACCCCCATTCCCTACCTTTACCTCTCTTTTTGGTCAGATGCTCCTTTTACCTCTGACTGCTCACCTAGGATCACCATGTGGTTATTATTCCTACTTCCTTAACACCACATATAAGACCTACACATCAGGATGCACCCTAAGGGTCATCCATAACTGTAGCCTAATTCTTTAATTTCTGATCTCTGATACCAGATGTTTTATCCTGGTCTCTAATCATCTGCTTCACAACCTCCTACCCTGAATTTCCAATCCTTTACAGCCTCTAAGATTGCACACCTTTAAGATGGGCTCAGCCCTTCAACTATTACTGCCATTCAAGACCTGCCTCTCCAACAATCAATGCTGGAGGTATGAGAGGCAGAATTAGACGGCTGTTAAGACATGGACTCTGGAGCCACAATACCTGGGTTTGAATCCCAGATCTTTTACTTACTAGCTTTGTTACTATGGACAAGTAACTTAACCTCTCTAGGACTCAGTTTCCTCATCTATAAAATAGGGACAAGTGTAGCAACCTCATAAAGTTATTGTGAGGATTAATCACATTTCTACAAATAAAATGCTCAAAATAATGTCTAACACAAAATCAGTGATCAAAAATGTTAGCTATTATCAGAGTGACAGTTTAACTTTTTTCCCTCAGTCATAATGGCATAACACTAAAAAAGCAGTTAAATTAATTTTAATGACTCAACCATGTGGCAATCTTAGTTTTTATTTTTTATGATCAAAGTGCTCATAAATCCTAGTTTCTCAGTTTACACCTGTTGTCCTGGGATAATTATTAATAGCAGCCTCTTTTATTCTCAGAAGCATCCAGGTTTGGACAATAAAATCTGAGGGTACTTTTAAAAGTTGATGGAAAAGTAGAATTAAAAGATAGACAAACCTTTCCATGAACTTTTGAAGTATCATCGCGTGTAATCACTCTAATTATGATATAGAGTACTCAATTGTTCTCCTGTACAATTAAGAGAATGAATGGCTTCTGAGATCATGTAAAACATGAGGGGATTATGAAAATATATAGGTTATACACTGAAAGAAATATTTGGGTATTTTGTAAATAAAGTCTGCTTTTTTCTTTTCTTTTTTTCTATTTTTGTAAATGAAGTAAATAAAGTTTTATAAGGTGCTATCAGCTTTGGTTAAGATGACATAATTCAATGGCTTTTTTTAAAGTTTTTAAATAAATAGAACATGAACTTACATGTCTATGGAGAGCTACTTTTATTTCACTTGTTTAAAATGCATGGGACTCTGGAACTGTTCCCTCACTTTCCTTCAGCACTTCCTCTCCTCTCCCCTATTTGCTTTCACCCTCTCTTCTCTCACTAGACTTGAGGTGGGTTAGAAAGTGGGAAGAAGAGAGAGAGCTTCTCCCCTTTCCTTTAAACCAATCTATGCTTTCTTACATCAAGTTTCTCAAAAGCTGACCAGTCTCCAATGCCAGCCTGGTCAACAATCACTCCTAAACAAATATTAACTGAACTTCTAAAATGTAGGGAAGAAAAAATAGATTTGTAGGAGTCCTCTGTCACTGCATGAAATCTACAGAATGACAGTATCAAACCCAAGAAGTAATAACATCTTCATTTAGTTCATTACTAAACATTTTAAAGTACTTAAAGCCAAAAATAGCTTCTGGGGGATGACAGACTTTTTTAAAGATTAAATTAAATATACCACATGAAAATTGTTTTTATTTCTTCTCTCTTTTCCATCATTCAGAGTAGTTTTTTTAATTTGAATATTGTACGATTTATGTCCACCTATAAATTAATCACACTGCTTTATTGTAAGTCAGTGATTGATAAAACTTGTAAAGTTTAAGCCAAATAGATATCACTTATAAAGCAATGTTGCAATCTACTTATGTTAAAAGTTGATTGATTATACAAACATAGATCACAATTATGAAAAATAGAGATTTTTATACACCTCAGTAGACATGCAAAATTTAATCTTAAATATGAATCACACTATAATTGCTTGATTGTTGCAATGAGCTGAAGGAAAAAAAAACAAAACAATAAACAAGGATCCTGCAGAGAAGAAGAAATTGTGAAAGCAATCATAGAGGGAAGTAATTGTTACATTTATGATTCTTTCAATTATGGATTATGGAGACGATTGCACGGCAACCTCTTCAGTTTCAAGACAGCATGATGTTTTATATAATAAGCCTCTGAATAAACCAACTATTATCAATAGTGTTTGCAACTTAATTGGCTACCTTTGAAGCTAAGGAGGTCTTATTGCTTTCCAGCTTTGATTCCCAGCCATATTTTAAAATGTTGGCATTCTTCTGTCCAGCTGTTTAACCTCCATTTATGTTCATAGATTCTCCAGAGGATAATGCATATATGATTTACTAGAGCTGAGCAACAATTTCACAAGGGAGGAATAAACCTTACAATAAGCCCAGAGTCTGTTAAGCATCTGTAAGTTTATGTGATTATCCAACAACATGCCTACACTGCACCTCCACACTATTATAATTACATTTAATGTTAAAAGAAACATCATTTCAAACCACAAGTAGAATTTATTAAGTTCTCAGACAAAGCTAGCCTCTAATGCCTGGCCCATTTACCAGAAATAGCATTAAGAAGGATGCATTCCCTGTTTAAAGTTTTGTCTAAAGGAAGCTTCGCCTTAAACAGGCTTTGTTTTGATAAAGGCTGATTGTTCTCAAAGGCATCTGCCCCAACAGAAATGCCAGCCAGTGAGGACAGCAGCTTGAGAAATGGCAGTCTGACTGCCCCGGTTTGGCGCAACCAGAAAGGGTAAGGCTTATTAATGTAATATAGTAAAGAGGGGAAAAAATAAAGTGAAAATATACACATGATTGAAAGGGGAGATCAAGAATTCTAATGACCAAATATCTTGGAGGGTAAAATTAGGGGGAGGGAACCAGTCATCTCAAGCTAATCTCAATGATCCATCCCATTTGATTTTCCTGTTGTGAGCTCTCAGCTACAATATGACAACATCCTCTTTAATTCATGACATAGTAAAGAAGTGCTTATGTGACGTCTGTTGTCATTCGATCAGTGATACCAACACAAAGTGTAAAAGAGAATGGATTATTAGAGACAATAATATTTAAAGAGAAGGTTCACAGAGTGAAGTTTCCTACAGTGATATTACCACATTATATTGCATGCTTTGATTGGTTTCACTATGACTACTAGTATTTCTGTTTTTCCCGGATGCTCATGATCAGTGCTTATCTGAAACCATCTGGAAGGAAATAAATGCAGTTCTGGCCTGGAAGTTCCCAATCATGGTTCTAATTCC
Source organism: Galeopterus variegatus (assembly GCF_000696425.1). NCBI lineage: Eukaryota > Metazoa > Chordata > Mammalia > Dermoptera > Cynocephalidae > Galeopterus > Galeopterus variegatus. The sequence goes on along the minus strand of NW_007729056.1, from coordinate 225,134 downwards.
ATCAGTCCCTGCAGAGGGCTCCTTCTGTCCTTCAGACAGTTCCTTCTGCTGCTTTCTCTATGCGCCACTGGCCTTGAACAGGTATGTTATAATTTCAGAGATGTTGAAAGTGTCCTCAAATATCTCCTCATGAAATCCAGTATTGACAAATTCCCACTTTTATGGCTTTTTCTATACTTCAAAGGGTTGATTCCAGAAAGCCCTTATTAAAATACAAGTATGTTACTGGAAGACCTATCACTTTGTCATCCAGTATGATAGCAACACCAACTTTGCAATTTCATAAGCTCTTTGTAAGAAAAGGCGTTTAAAATATGGGGTTGGTTTTCATTTATTCAAACATATATTGTCAACCAACAACAGCTAGACTAATTGCTGGGAATCTCAAGATAAATTTTCAAAAATGTTCCTTCTCTCCTAGGGTTTACTGTCTGGTGGGGAAGATGAGCATATACACAGATAATTATATTGCATGTCATAGATGAGTTTTAATAAGGAACCATATGATAACAAGGAACAGAAACTCACTTGGGCCAGTTAAATAGAGAAGATACTAGCATAGAGTTAAGAGTATCTAACAAGCAATTGCAGTCTCAAGAGGGACTCAAACAGGAATTGATAAGCCAACAGGAACCAAGACAGTGCCCCAATCTTCCTCTCCCTCAGGCCACCGAGAAACTCTCATACATGCTTTTTCCTGCAATCTGCTCATTTTCTTACCTTTTCCTACAGATCAGCTCTCTTGTCTTGCACATATAATCACATCAACCCTTAGGACCATAAGACCTTACTCATTCAGCACCCACAGCCAATTAATTCACTCTCTCTGTGACGGATTCTCTTAAAAGGTATGGTGATAAGGAGGAAATAATTGCCCTCTCCAGTGCAGTAAGGTAATTTCAAGGTAAGCCTTAAAGGAAAGGTTGGCATCTTCCAGAGAAACAAAGACAAAGAGGCAGTCCAAGCAGACAGAATATCATGTTCAAAAGTATGGGTGGAGTACAGCAGCCCATAAAAGACCCATGTATAAAGATCCAAGAAGCAATTGATAAAGCTGGGAAGAATGCCAGGGACCAGATAACGAAGTACTTGTAATGCTCTGCTAAGGAGTGTAATTTCTATCCTATAGCTGATGGAGTGGGGGGCAAATTTTTTAAGCAGAGGAGAGACAAAAGCAGGGCTATGTTTTAGAAAGAAGGCTCTAACAGCAGGGTGAAGGATAGACTACAAGGAGACCAAACTGAAAATACCACTCCAGAAGCTATTGCAGTAATTCAGACAAGAGATAGTGCAGACTCAAAATAAGACCATGGCAAAAGGTATATAGTGGAGAGGAAGGATTCAAGAGTGTTAAGAAAGTAGACTCTGAAATGGAATGGGGTCCGTTCAGAAAAGCAAAGAATCATAGCTTTGATATAGGGAGGAGAAGGAAAGTTTAAACCAAACTCAAGGCAGATGGTAAGGGGTGCACCACACACAGGGGAAAAACTCACTGGAAGAAGAGATGAGCATAAAGACACATTTTGCCTTCTTTCCATTCTTTCCATGGGCTAGCCTAGCCTGAGGTCTCTGAATATGTTAGTCCAAGTAAATAATGGCAGACCCCAACTCTTCAGGGTGTGAGCACAAGAGGCAGCAAATAATTGGTAATCAAACCTTAATCAAAGTCACACTCCAGTTATACCACCATTTTATTAAAATATCTGTCAATTCAGCCTGTTACACAAAAGGACAAGAATTCATTCCCAGTGAAACCTTAACTGTGGATGCTGGGCCTTGTTTCATTATGTATTTAATTAGAAGTCTTCGTGGTGTTGTTTTCCTTTCAATTCCAAGAATAAAAAGTAAAAAATGAGGAATGCAAACTTCTCAAATGATCCTGTGACTTTGAAGCCATATATCTGAATATATGATCTCTTGCTTTTGCATTTAAAAGCCCTGGGGAGCAACATTATCTGACTGATTATAAATATGTATATTTTCATAAGAATATGCAATCTCAGCCAGCTCAGCACAGCACACGGAAGTGACTAAGTATCAAATTAAAGATTACTCTTTTTTGTGTGGAATTCACTCCAGCAAGAAATTGAGCAAGGGGATTTGAAATCCAAAATCAGTGGGACCACCTCCTGAGACATTATTAATTATTAGTGGGCCCCAGTCTTCCAGTTTCTTATCTCCCTATACACCCAATGCTCCCATTGCTTTAAATTATTATCATTATTTGCTGAATGCCTTTAGTATGCTTGGTACCCTGGCAAGCACAGAAAAAAGGTACCATACCAGCCCAGGGGCTTTCTACCTAAATTACACAGATAGAATTTAAGTTTGCAAATGGGTTGTAGTTGTCAGTTACAGTCTTTTCAATGGGCTTAGAAGCAATAGAACAAAACTAAAAGCTTATAGGTTCATACACCTCTCTTTTTCACCCCTTGGATCTTCTTTCTGTTCCACAGCCTGCTTCACTAACCCAGACAACACGGAAATATGCCACAAGTCAGTAGTGAGAGGCCGATAGCTGAGAGAAAATGATCAGCAATTAGAAACAATCCTGAGTGTGTGTGCCACTTCTCAGCCCACTACCTGCTCTCCCAGGGTGGGGCCTGTGTTCAGAAGCAGTGACAAGGGAGGACAGTTAAGTGAAAGGTAAAGCCACAGAGCTGCCTTTCTCTTCCCTGACCCCACCCCACCCAGTTCAAGCCTCAGTATCACCGACAATAGCCATGTCTCTGTCCAAATCTTCTCTATCCTCTCAGAGGTCTTGTTCATCCCAGACATCTCCTTCAACCCCTGTGACAACTGTCTAGAGAAGTGGGATCTGTAACTTCTTCATGTACCCTGAGAAATGCATCTTATCTATATATACTTGTGTTTCCATAAAGTCTAAGTATATAAAAGAAAAGGAAAATCAGATATTCTTTAAAAAAAAAAAAAAGATAACTGGTAAGGGGATCTTAACCCTTGGTTTGGTATTGTCAGCACCATCCCAAGTGAGCTAACTGGCCCAATCCCTACATAGGGATCTGAACCCATGGCCTTGGTGTTATCAGCACCACACTCTCCTGAGTGAGCCACGGGCCGGCCCAATTAAGGTTTTTTTTAAAAGATGACCAGTAAGGGGACCTTAACCGTTGGCTTGGTGTTGTCGCTCTCCCAAGTGAGCTAACTGGCCCAATCCCTACATAGGGATCCGAACCCGTGGCCTTGGTGTTATCAGCACCACACTCTCCTGAGTGAGCCACGGGTCAGCCTGGAAAATGGGATTCTTTCACCTATATTTCTTCCCTCTACTCCCATTATTGCTAATGAAAATAATCCTTTTTAAAAATCAAAAATACTGTGTTTGTCTCAAGGTCAAATGGGTGCTAGGGCAAAAGCAATAAATCAGGACTCTATTCCACAGGATGGAAAAAAAAAAAAAAAAAACAGACAAAAACCACAGGAGACAGATGTGGAACAGGAAAGCAGACCTTCCAACACCAGTGAAGAAAATTACAGTAGGGAGATTGATGCAAGGGATGGGGTATAAGGAAATGGTCTGAGGCTCCGGAGAATAACTGTGGGTTTACTCTGCTAGAAAGTTCTTCCCCACTCCATAACCCCATTGCCATTGCAGCTACCACAAAACCAATCACACCCCCAGACCCTGCCTCAGCTTCTGCAGTGGTTTGTCTGCCAGTGGTTTCTCCACCAGCGATGGTTTGTCATTAGGGCATTCCCTGTTTCCTATGCCCAGCAGGAAGGAGAAGAGAAGTCCTTTCCAATTGCATGAAGGAGAACCATGTAGAACACCCAGAAGTTCAATCACTGAAAGTCATTTCTTGGCACAACATCATTACACATAGTGATGTGGGTTCTGCTGCTTTTGAGCGCTGAACCAAGAAACTCCACATATACATTTTTCTACAGGAGGATGTTTGAATTATCCAAATTTGAACACACATGTTTTTCCTTTGAAATTCATATTCCTTGAAGGCAAAGCTCTCTGGCCATAAATATAGCAAGTGAACAGTGCATATGAATACATTTCCAAAGGATAAGTACTTAACATATCCACTGCATTATTGCCTACTGGCTTTGCCGGCTATCATAATTCACACAGACCCAGCTCCTCAATTGTTTCAACCAGGCAAAGTACCACCAACTATACCCACTTCTACAACTATGTCCAACTCTGCCACCTCCTCTGGCTTTTTTGTTTCTTATCTGTATTTATCTGTCTTTTTTGTTTCCTATCTGTATTATTCCATCCTGCATTCCCTCCCCCATGCACGTGTTACATGTACATTCATTATTGATTTAAAGGTATTTACTGAATGCCTACTATGGACAAAACATTATGCTGAGTACAAGGTAACATTAGGTTCAGAATCCCTGGAATTTTAGCATTCCAGTTGTGTCTGCTCTAACCCATCAATTTCTAAAATGTCAACTAGATCTTAGTCCCCTGATGTAATATGAACCTAAGTTCTTATTCCTCACACTCCTGGCATTTGCCTGGAGAGTCTTGAGTGCACGCATCGTTCTTTTCTTACTGATCCTTTATAGTCATATTGTTTGGACCACCAAAACCCTACCTAGCTCATTTTCTCTGATAAATCTCAGTTGTTCAATCATTCAAATAAATGAAATAGCCTTCAACAGACAGCTCAATGAAACTGTGTTTTGCAGACATTGTTTAAAAGTAACTTCAGGAATGTTTATGTCCGGATGGGGTTCAGGACATGCTACCCCAAAACATGGAAGTTTGGCATATTTTAAACTGAAGAAATATTTTAAACTGAAAGAATCTGAGAAAACAGCAAGTTTTCCTGACCTTCCCACCTTTCTCCCTGAAGCACAGCATAAGAACCTCATGTGAGCGGTGCCTTCCCTGTACCCAGAGGAAAGAAACATCCTTATCTCTGTAGACAGAGGGACACAGAGAGGAATCTGAACAAAGAGGCCTTGCTAAGTTTCCCCAGTTTATTACATTTAGCTCATACCCCCTGTCCTTCCCAGTTTATTACATTTAGCTCATACCCCCTGTCCTTCCATATTTCTCCATTACTGTCCACTCTTCATCAAACCTACTATAAAAAAAAAAAAAAGAAAGAAGGAAAGAAAGGAAAAAAAACCCACTCAGATTTAACTATTTCTTCAGTTATGAAGACTCCTTATGAAGGCTCCTATGTAGGGTAAAATCTATGTTAAATAAATTTGTATGCTTTTCACTTATTAATCTCTCTTTTGCTATAGGGACCTCAGCCATGAATCTAGGCTGAGTAGAAGGAAAGATATTTTTCCTCCCCTACAGTCCAGAGGTAACTTTCAGGAGATAAAGGGAGCAAAAGGAGACAAAAACTATAATAAAAATAAAATAAAATTGAGATTTAAATTAACATAGCTAAAATCCTGAGAGTAAGAGGTACAGCTGTACCATGTTTATTTGAAAATAAACATTTTCATGAAAAAATACTTGGAGCAAAGACAAGTTCTCACTTGACAAAAGGATTTACAGTATTACTTTGAAATATGAATAAAGCATGGTTAAATTAGTAAAAATAGAATATACATCTCTCTTTTCTGATATGCATGGATATAGCAAATCACTAGTATTTGTACACTAATCGATCAATATGAGCTTGTTACATAATGGATGATTATTTCTCAATTTTTAGCTCCCATTCTGTCTTCTAAACCTTGCCAAATATCTATAAAATAAGAATAACCAGGTGTGAAGCATATTTTAAGAACAGGTTAAATGATTTAAGATTGGATCAGTCCTCTGCTTTCTCTTAGCTGCCCAGACAAAGGCTAATATGTGATTGTCAGATCTGGAATTCATAAATGTCATAAACACAAAGCTGGATAATCCATATCAGTGGGAGTGGGGGTCTGGAAGAGAGGAGAAAGAGTGAGACAGAGAGATTACATTTAAAGAAAGCATTTTATAATCATAGTTTCTAAATGTTAGTTAAAGGGATGTTTTAATCTTATTGTAATGTATTTTTGTCCCTAGTTTCTATACTGCCTAAATTCTTTCTATCCAAATTACTGCCTGGATTTGCCAGTAAATTCCCTTTTTTCCCCATACTTTCTATAGATCCTTTACTCATATTTCTCCAGGTTTTCTCATTCCTGCCTCATTCCCTCTTTTCTTAGTCTATGTAATCCATTCTTTTCTCAATCATTTTATCTTTTTCTAATTTAATGTTTTTAAATCTTAAATCTGTTTTGTATACAATCAACAGACAACAGTAGTACCTAATACAGGATGCTAAAACTTAGTATTAAAAAAATAGCATCATCATCCTATTTTTAATTTTTTTTTTTAATCAACTTGTTTTCCCCCCTCAGGGAGGATTCCACCTTATTTGCTCTTTATTGTTATAAGCATCTTCACCCAGTTAAAGGTGTGTGGATCAACGTTTCCAACAAGAGCTCAGAACCTAAGCTAGAAGCCCAGAGAATTCAGGATATGTAAAAATTTGCAGGTGCCTTGACTTTTGATGGGAACAGATTTGGGTCTGGATGAAGTCACCGATGTGCCTCTGAAGAAACAAATGTCAGCGCGACCTATTAAAGTCAACCCTGAGCTAGGTAGCAACAATGAGCTGGGGATTAACATTGACAGCTCCCTTAATGTGATTCTTTTGGACAGGGATTAATTTAATGTGTTGCTGTCAAATGAAACAAAAAACGAGATGGATTTACTAATGACTCTATTCTATACCACACACTTTCCCACTCCTGATCTATGTCAGAATGAATCTGACAGCAAGAGAAAATAATTTTTAAAATGAAAAGGAAGAAGACATTGCCTTCTTGACAAACTTTCAGGAAGGTAGTTTTTACTGGGCTCCCAAATGGGAGGATGAGCGTGGGTGCGGGGCCACTTGGAGGGAGGCGTTAGGAGCCTCCCTCCAAGGAACCCGCAGAGCACCAGGGCCGGAACCCGGTGTCCGGCCCGAGCTGTGGCACAGACTTGCAAGACCGCCTAACTTCTCCAGGCCTCAGTTACCGCCGATGTGAACGTAAAAGATTGTATTACGAAGCTTCTAAATTTCCTCTTAACTGTAAATTGCTAATTTCTAGAAAAGGGGGCCCCAAACCCATCAGGAGAACTAGCCTTGTTCCAAAGACAACTCTGCTGAGAGGCTGTGACAGAGAGGGGGCGAGTCAAGGTTGATCTTTAGCAAAACGGTTTGCCAAGTCAAATGCTAAAGCCTCCTTAAGATAATTTGGATTCTTCTTTGTTCTGCCTAACAAAGAAACTTTAATTCGCAGTTCTCTGCGAAGAAAGACAATGCAGACGTGCCATTTTCAGGTGAAAGGTGTCTCGTCAATTAATAACCATTGAATAATCACTGAGGATTGGCAGGAGCTATTTACGAATAGGCTGCTGGAAACATGAAAGTGCATGGATTTACAATATAGACTGGGCACTAGCCTTCCTTGTGGTTATGTCATTTTTACCTCCTATGAGGTACATACGTTCCTAGTCGTGTGTATTTGTGCATATTCATGCCAGTTACCGTTGGGTTTGTAAATATCCTCGGCCTCTTGGTGTCTGTGAGTCTGGTCTCGTTGAGAGGGATGTTCCCTGGCAGCGCCTGAGCTCAGGCGTGGTAAACGCTGTCCCGGCCGGCGCCTGAGCTCTGGGACCCGTGGTTAACGCCGCACCGATTCGGTGCAGCCCCGGCCTGCAGCCCTCGGGGAGAGTTGGTGGTTCCGGGCAGGGCTAGAGGTGTGGGCCCCGCGATGGCGTGGCTGGGGAACCCGAGTGCTGAGCGGGAAGAGCCAGGGTGCGACGCGGGGCGGAGGGATGGGGCGCTTCTCCCCTCGCCGGAGCCCAGACGCCCCTCTGCCCTCGCTCCGCTGCCCTCTCTCTGCTGGGGAGGGGACGCTCCGAGAGGCCCCCCGGCGCCCCCTGAAAGGCGCCCTTGCTTGGGAAGGACACGGCTCTCCGCCCGCCACCTCCTCTGCGCGCTCCGGGTGCGGCGGCGTCTGCCCGGCCGCCGGCCACCCTCTGCCCGCTCTGCGCGTCCTCGACCCCGGCGGACCCAGAGCCCGGGTCCGGGTCGAGGAGCGGTGAGAATGCTGGCTCTGGCACTTGGCTCGGTGACCTTGAGCTGTTACCTAACCTCCTAAGGTCGATGTTTTCCCGCTCGTTACGCGGGACCGAAGATGCCGTCTCCGCGAGCTCCCGAGAGGATGGAATGAGTGGATGGAGCCCACCCGCGAGCTCTCGCTTCGACTCCGCTTCTTCTTCTTCTTTTCTATTTTCTGCCTTCTCTTTTCTCTGGCTTTGGCTGTCGTTACCGATCCTGTGTTTTCACTTGGTTTGGTCTCCCCCATCTTTCGCAGAATCCTTTTTCTTCCTTTCTTTCATTTCTCCTTTTTCCCCCATGTTTGTTATTGTGACAAACAAACGCATCAAAGATTTGTTTTCAAGTCCCTAAATATTGGGATCCCCACGGCAACCCCCCATAATCTCCATCAGCCCCCTCCCCAGGCCACGCCAAACAAACAGTCAAGAAAGAGATCTGCTTACTGTAAACGCGGTCTTAATACACACGGCCCCGCGCCCACTTCCAACCATTTTGCTTTGTGGAACCCCTGAGACCGCTGCCCTGAGGGCAGGAGCCACCATGGCTTCTTCGTCACCGTGTCTCCCGAGGCAAGGCCCAGAAATCTATGCAAAGGATTGACAAACATCGGCTTGCGATCGGCAGGCAGAGTGGGGAAGCTGAGGGTGAAACTCATCTTGGTTCCTGGTACAGAGAAAAACAAATTTATATATGATGTTCCATATTCAAATATGAACATATGTTTTAAATCTTCAACTAAGCTGAGGATACAGTGTAAAAACTAATCAATAGCACAATGTCTATCCAATTGTTTTTTTTTAACCGTGTTCTATAATTTTTACCTATAGAACAGAGGGTTGGATCAAGTTCTTAATTATAAAAATTGGTTAGAAGAGAGAAAATTAAAATACCCCAAAGGTGAATTGCCTAAAGTTTATGCTCATTTATGGAAACATTTTAAAGATGCTTAAAAATACGTTATTTCTTTATAATCAGAAACTACTTCCGTGTACACTAACCTAGTATATATACTACTGAGAGTACAAATCAAATGCGATAAACTATAACCAAAGTTTGTACAGAACTTTAAAAAAAGAAACAGAAAGCTAAGGGGAAAAAAACCCTCGTCAAGAAGGCTAAATAGAGAATTTTTAGCTGTTTGCAAGTTACCTCAAAACTAAAGGTATCAGGTTTCCTTTGAAATTATTTCTCATTTTTATTACAATCTAATTTAAGATCACCTATAAAAGGTGGGGGAAGGAAGACAAGTGGAAAAATATCAGTTCTACGAACAGATTTTTGACAGAGTAAAAGAACCACAGTACCACCTTGTGGGGAAGAGAGATTTTTTCTTCTTCGTGGTTGTTTTACTTCCCTCTACTGTAGCCACACACACACACAAAGGTTAAAAATAAATAAACCCATTTAAGGTACAGAGTAAAACTTTAGGTTGATATAAATTGTGATAATATGCTTTCTCTATTATTTTAAATACACTAGCAAGTTTATATCAAAACTTTAAAGATTATACTAACAAATTAAACATAACAACATATGGTATTGAGAAATTGTGCTTCTAATACTGCAAATAATCCTACAAATCAAATGTTAGGCCTGAAATAGTAAATATAAAATTATGTGCACATCCTAAAAAAATTATTCTTTTAAAAATTGGCTTAGACTTCACTGTTAAATAGTATTTATGCTTTTTAAAATGTATTTCCTTGTTCAGTTTCCTAGACCTGGAAAAGGCATATTCTTAGATAAATACAAAGGAAATTTGTATTTTTTAAAGTTACTTCATTATATCTAGAATGGTAAGGCAGTCAAGACATTTATAGAACCCATAGTCCTTACATTAACATAACCATTCTAGTCACTTTCAGGATATAAAGAGGATACAGGTTATAAAGACTGGATTTTAAGTAAAATTATAAGACTCCAAAGCTAAGAAATGCAAAATAAAAACCGTTCCTCTTCTATTGTACATCTGGAACTATCTTACACGGCATGAATGTTTCCTGCTCTAAATGTGTTTTCTGTAAGGCAAGAGGGAATTCAGGGGTTACCTGTAGGCATTCTTTATTCTTTGTGCTTTAGAATCACAGGGCTGGTATATCCCTCTGACCTTCAGGAAGGACTAAATCAAAAGCATCCCGGGAAGACACCAGTGTGTTTCAAACTGTGTCCAGCAGAGCCCTAGGGGCTGTCAAAAGATTATGAGGGGAGGGGAACACCGGGAGAGGCCCCGCACTCCCAGCTTCCACTAAGCCACTCTACTTTCATCATTTCCACATACAGGAATTCTGCCTGTAATGTAAACAACATTCTCTTCTGAATGTAAACAACAGACTCCGTGGCTTTTAAAATGTTAAAAAATCACTAATCTAACCTAACCTATTTTTATAGAAGTCTAGTAAAGAATTGCTATAAAAAATGTCCTGATGCTTCCTGCAAGTTTATTAACAGATGCACTTTAAGAGCAGCCCATGCTTCCACATATGGCATTTTTTTTCTTTAAAAAAATTGTTCTTTACAAAATGTATACTGGTTGGCTGTAAAAAAAAATTTTTTTCTATTAAAACAGAGCATATTACATTAAAAATCTCCATATCACAATCCCAAACTATTCACTCCCCCTGAGTAACACAGTTAACATTTTCGTTTGTATCCTCTCAGACACTTTTTCTCTGTGTGCACAGGTGCATGTATTCATGGGTGCACACACATATCCATATCCACAGAGTGTTTGTTTGTTTCAAAAAAACAGGATCATACACCTATGTTTTCCTCAATAACATAAGAATATCTTTTCAAGTCAGTAGGTACAGAACCACCTCATTTTTTGCAATGACTCCATAGTATTCAAGGTATGGATGCATGTAATTTATTTAATCTCATCTCTATTGTTGAATATTTGAATTTTTGCTTTTATATCATATGTTTGCATTTGCTCTTCCCTCTATCTAAAATACACTTCATACACTTTTCACCTGGCCATCATCTACACATACAAGTTTCAGTTTTTTATGTTACTTCCTCACACCATCAATTTATAATTAAAACATAATTTCTCAATACAATGTACTTTTCCCAAAAGAGCCAACTTTTTCTGTATCTGAGCATTTGAAATAAAACAGAACAGGATTTTTTTTTAAAAGCATAGTTACATATTAATTTCTTCACAACTAATCAAATAAACCTACATCATTTTTCAATTTTTCCAATACCCTAAGAATGGGATTCGCACTTTTTTGAAGAGCTATTTGGCTGCATCTATCAATATTTTAAATGTGCATATCTTTCAACTCAACATCAAGGTAGCTTTTCCATAGGAAGATTTACACAAGTCTATTAATTCATTCAACACATTTATTGGACACATCTAAGTGCTAATCATTTTGCTAATTTCTCATGGAAGAAGGGTTAAAAGAGAAAAAAATCCTCAGGGACATTATAGTATAGTGAGAAATTTACACTGGATAAATAATCACATAGTGCACATGTCATTATAAATTGTGATAAATAGTAACAGAAAAATTACATTATAATAAATTATTTTAACAGTGGATTTTCTTCTCAAAGAGCTACAAATGTTATAGTATCTCTTATTATACTTCACCTTTTAGACTCAATCTTTGATGGTACATTGCTAAAGTATTCCACATATGTTCTTCAAAAAATAAGAAAAAAAATCCTCACCATAGACAAGTTGCTTAAGTCCAATGAAACTTTGAGATTGACAAATCACTGCTTTCCGCTCATTTTAATATTTGTACCAAATTTATTATTAAGATATTTAGGCCTTTGTATCTTACGAGCCCTTTCATTTTTCTATTGTCAATTCATTTTTCAAATAAGGATAAAATATAATAGGATAGCCAAATGTACAGATAAATACTTCTGCTTGGACAAAACCAAGATGAAAGGTGAAGCTAAATTTTTGACTGGCAGTCAATGCCAGCCCAGAACTATTTCAATATTATTGCTAATAAGAGGGTTTAGAAGAGTCCAAACGGTGGCGCACTGGATAAGTGCGCCGCTTGGGAAGCGCGGCGGCGCTCCCGCCCGAGGGTTCGGATCCCACATACAGACCGGTTCCCGCTCACTGGCGGAGCGAGGCGCGGGGGCAACGCCGAGGGTTGCAGTCCCATTGCCAGTCCCCGGTCCGGTACGGGGGCAACACTGAGGGTTGCGATCCGTTGCCGGACACGGAAAAAGACAAAAAAA
>NW_007729056.1:191156-212517 GCF_000696425.1 Galeopterus variegatus | reverse complement strand
AAAAAAAAAAAAAAAAAAAAAAAAAAAAAGAGTCCAAATTCAGTATACAGGGCTTCCAGTCAAGATGGCAGAATAGACGGTCCCCAGCATCACTCTCTCCCACAAATCAACCAATTTACAACTATTAAAAACCAACGACAGCCAAGCTGGGGATGCTAGAGATCAGGGGAAGAGGAGGAGAGACCTACGGAGTGCATGAAGGCAGGAGAAGCCACGATGAGAGAAAGAAGCACTCCGACCGTTTCGAGCCCCAGACACTTTAAGACTGGCCCTGGTGAGCACACAGAGTAGGAGCTGGCAAAAGCTGCAGCTGTGCCCTTCAGATGAAGTTGCTTGGAGGCTGCAGGGGAAAAGAGGGCCTTAGTGGTCCCCAAGTCAGCAAGATCACTAACGGGGTTCCCACGGACCCACATAGGAGCGAGGAGCCACAGACAACAGAAAAAAGGAGCCACTCAGAGGCCAGTGAGTCATCACATGGCTTGTCCCATGGGAAGTGTTTGGAGCACCGGCAGTGGGGGAGATGGACCCACCAGGAGAACACTGGGGCACAGCAAAGACAGCAAATCTGCCCTCCAGTCAGTGTAGGACCACTCAGTGGAGACTGGTCTGGAATACAGAACGGCAGAGGGTGCAGTTTGCTGAAAAGACTCAGGCCCAGACCACAGTTTCTACCCAGCCCAGGTATACTGGATCTCATGAGACCTGGGAGTACCTATAAAGCCAATTATTAAAACCTGAGCTGAACAGAAAGCCTTCTCTAGGGAATTAGCAGTAAAGCAGCAATTTAGCTCAACCATTGAACTCAAGTGCTGGTCCCCACAGGAAGTTCCCCATGTTAGAAGTAAGCAAAGGACAACAAATTAGTTCCAGTGCAGAGTTTAAGTGGTAGGAACTGTGAGGCCCCATAGAAGACCCCAAAGGAGGCACTCCCTAAAACATGGCGCTTTTCTCTTCCGGGTCCTATCTTGCCGGCGCCAAGGTGCAGCCTATCAGAAATTATTACCCGCCCCCAGCCAATCAACTACCGCCCCCTGTACTAACCACCCTCTCCCGGAACCCAGTTCTATATAAATGTATGCTTCTCCCCCGAATAAAGCGGAACTTCTCCGGTGAACTGTCAGCTCGGGTCCTGTCGTCCTTTCAGGAACAGCAAATAATGCAACACAGAACTGAAAGAAAAAACAAAATACCCACAGACCAGAGATAAAGTTTGATATTAACTAATAAAGGTCTCACATCACCAAAGAACACCTATAAAACCTAGAAGGTTTTTATAACCTTGGTAGGTTATAAAACCTACCAAGCCAGGGAGTGGGGATAGCTGGGGGCCTTAGCCATGCCCCCCTACACTGGCAACCAATCCTGAGGGTGGAGGGCAAAGGGCTGAGGCCACCCCCCCAACACCCACAACTAGCCCAGCCATGACCACCTAGCCACTGCAGTAAGTGCCCAGGCTCCCCAGCTGGGACTGTTGGGGGTGAGGGCTTCCGCCACATCCCCTTGACTTCTGCACCCAGCCCAGCAATGACCAAGCCACCACTGGAAGCCTCCTGGTCTCCCCTGTAGGAATGAGGGGGGTGCCACAGGCATCAACCCCGCCCTTCCTCCTTCCCACACCCTATTTCCTTCCCCCTTTCCCTCTCTCCTTCCCCCGCAACTGCTCCACAATGACATCATAGAATGTAAAAAAAAGTAATATTAATAAACTTAAAAGTTAAAAATAAAGGGCCGGCCCGGTGGCACACTGCTACAGTGTGCCACTTGGGAGTGTAGCGGCGCTCCCGCCGAGGGTTCGGATCCCACATACAGACCGGCCGCTCACTGGCTGAGCGAGGTGTGGACGCAACACTGAGGGTTGCGATCCCGTTGCCGGTCTCGGTCCAGTACGGGCGCGACACTGAGGGTTGCTATCCGTTGACGGTCACGAAAAAAGACAAAAAGGAAAAAAAAAAAAGTTAAAAAAAAAACAAATTCATTGTACAGAAAGTTGTTTGGGTGTGTCAGTGTTTAAAGTATTAAAGTCTGAACTTTAACACATGAAAAGGTATATATGAAAGCTAAAAGCTAACAAAATATAAAGCATTTTCCATTGCATTGGAGGAGTAGGGCGAGAAAAAAGTTGTGGCCCTTATCAATGATTTAGTTTCCAAGGATGTCGGTTTTCATAGTAATAACATATACCAAGACAAAGTTAAGCTATGAAACCACAGAAAGTTTGGACATGTCTGAGCATACCTAGAGAACAAATGAAATTTGACCACCGAAGGTCTTTTGTGAAAGAGACCGAAGATGTTCCTGGAAAACACTCAACTGTACTTAGGTTAACAGAGACTTCCGAGTCCTAGTTTGACCCACAAAGGGTAATGAACTAGTGTCAATACAGAGGGATGATTTTGGCTGTTTTAGCAAGCTTATGTGAGACATATATGGAGACTTTCTGAAAGTTCTGATAGGAACTTAAGAGACCAGAATAACCTCAGATTAGGAGATTGGGGAGGTGAGAAAAACTATTTTGGTTCTGTTGGTGCTACCCTGTGACTCTACAACCCTATTGTCATTCTGTGTCTGGTGCACCCTGGGGAAACATGAGTTAGACACCATCACACTAGGCCCTAACTGGAGAAAGTCATTATGAAGGTAACACCGGCTTTGTTGTGAAGTTCTTTCCTTCAAGTTTTGGTTGAGTTTGAATTTGGGAAGCAAAGTTCTTTTATTTCAATCATGAGAACAGATAACTATTGAAGAAAGATTATTTGAGGGCTCATTAATGACGCTAACTGGTATAAATCAATGTCTTGAAAATACAGTAGGAAAAAATAAAAACAAAAAACCAGAACAGCTCTGACCTCTAGGAGTTGGGGAAGGGAGTGACTGAAAAAGAACATGAGGGAACTTACTGGGATGACAGATAATGTTTTTTTATCATGATAGGGTTTGAATTATACAGGTGTATTCATTTGTTGAAACTCAGTGAATGTATACTAAAGATTTGTGCATTTATTATATATAACGTTTACCTCAGAAAAAAAAATGTAAAAAATATTGAATTCTTGTTAATGAGTTCTGAAGTATTTAAGAAAAAAATGCACCAATATCTGCAATTTCCTTTATCAGTAAATACACAAAAATTAAAATGTAGTAATGAGTGGGTAAAGGGCTAAATAGATGGATAGAGATGTGATAAAATAAGCACAGTAAAATGTTATCAACAGAATCTAGATGGTAGATATTCGGGTGTTCACAGTAAAATTATTTCAAGTTTGCTATATGTTTGTAATTTTTCATAATAAAATATTGATGAGAAAAATTAATTCCTTAAATTTAAGAAGGCTTAAAGTCTAAAAGGGACCAGAGTAGGCTAAGACAGGACCTGTTTACACCCCATCCAAAACCAACAAACAACCAGAATGATGGGAATAGGCAAGATCAGCTCTTCTCATTTCCCCTGCGTCTGACTCCCCCAGCACCCCACAGTTGGGGACATTGATTCTCCCACCTGGAGATCGGTTTTTTTCTAGTTATTCAGACATTCTGTGTTGGCAGTCAGTACGTAAGCTGTTACAGCTGTTCACTATATAGCCATCCCCATCTCACACACATCACACTCCAGACAAATAAGCTTAGAAGTAGACACTTGCCTGTATCTCAGTCTCATCACTGTCCTCTGTGTTGCTGCTTGAGCCTCTTCTGCCCACAGTCAGGCTTGGGAGTCAGTGCCCCGGTGATGACCAATGAGATTCTGCCATTATCCTGCCCCTTTCAATTCCAGCTCTGGGAAGCTCTAGTTGTAAGGTGGAGTTTCTGTTTTGGTTTCTGTTATCTCATCGAGTTTCTGTGATCACTTTCCCACTTGGGTGCCTGAGGCCCAGCCTATCACATAAATAGATGATGAGTGTTCTGTACCCCTAGGATAGGCAGCTAAAGAAGAGAGCTAGAAAGAATCCTTGACTTGGAAGTCATGAGACTCAAAAAAGAGTTGACAGAGTTGAGGTTACTTCTAAAGAGCCTAAGGTCTAGCCACATATTTACTCAACAAATCTAAGTCTCTACAATGTATTAGACACCATGCTAGGCACCAAGTAATTTGGTGGTGAACAAAACAGATATAGTCTCTGACCTCACAGAGCTTACAGTGGTGGGAGTGGTAGTAAATAAATTATACACATATCATTTATTATAAATATTGTGAAAAAAAAGAGTTCTTTGTGAGAATATTAAGGGGATCCACTTTAGACAGGGTGGGTAGGGAAGTCTCTCTGAAGAAGTTCCATTTAAGTTGCAATCATGTGAAGTGCAGGGGACATCAAGGAAGATAGCCAAGATAGAGGGGAGAAGATGTGAAAGTTTCTGAGGCAGATCAGTGTTAGAGTAAAGGGAATAAAGCTGGTATGACTGCTTAAGCTAGGGAGTATAAGTCATTTGATAAGGTTTTAGACAAGTGAGCATGGGCCAGATGTTATCCTGCAGGACTGATAAGTGTGCTAAGGCCTTTGAATTTTATTTAAACACGATGGGAAACCATTGAAGAGTATTAGGCAATGGAGTCTTCCTGAGTTTCACCTGCCCCAGAAATGGCTTCAGTTCTGGGTAGCAAGCCTTCTGAAATAATACAAGGACGTCAGATCCAAGAGGCCAGGGACTTTTATCTGTATTGCTCACTGTTCTATCTCCCATGTCTAAAACAGCAGGAGGTAGGTAAACATTTGTTGAATAAACAGTATATCTCTAAGGAAAAAAGGTCTTTATAATTGTAGATTTAGGTCATACTCAGCCTCTAACTATGGATTCAACACCATAAGGCACTTTTTATTGCTCCACAGCAAAGTAAATCCCAACTCTCCCACACATAGGACAAGAGCCAAAAGGCTCTTAAAATAGGACTCCATTTATCTGACAGTTTGGTCACAAAAGTCTTGAGGGAGGGAGACCAATGGGTTCATATAGTCTATATGGTAAGTATTAGGAAACCTACAGTTGCAAGTGAGGGCAGAAAATGCAAACTGTGAAGAGGCAGTGGAAGAGTGATGGTGGAGCAGTTGTAACTTAATGATTCAAGTAAGTAAGTGCTCAGGGATGGATCTCCAAGCATCACTGGACCCAGATTCTCAGGCTTTGTCATTAGGATTCTGTCTCCATCCATTTTCCAATTCCCTTTTCAAGCTTTATTTTCAAGCAAGCTCTTCCCAGATGGTCACAAAGATAGCTACTAGTAGCTCCAGGCATACAGACTACCAGCCTAGCAATCCTAGCAGAAACAGAATGCCTCTTTCCCATAGTTCTAGCCAAAGTCTATTGGCTCTTATTGCCCTGCCTTGATTTACATACTGAAGGCAGGAAGCAGTCAACCTCACCTGAAACTCAAGTGAAGTACTGAAAGGGGTCATTCTCCAATGGAAAACCAAGATGTTGATGTAAAACAAAAGTCAACTACAGAGCATTAAGCATCATTCTATGTGCAAAAACTATTAAAGGCAGAGAATGACTAATAAGCAATTTTTTTCCCAAAGGAATAACAAACATACATGAATCTGACCCTTCAAATAATGAATTCTATGTATATAAACTTTCTACTGTGTTTCCTCAAGGTTTGGTTAGGTGCAAATTTCAGATGTGCACTCCGATTAGTGAATGCACAAGAATCCAGTGACCATGAGAAAAGCATAGCTTTTAATTTATAAATGTTCACATTGACATATGACAGGAAGACTGTAACCATCTGTAAGAATTTTAGGCATCTCTAAGGATGTATTAACTTAGTATTTTTAAAGTTAAGCTGAAAAAATTGCTACAATGTATAAAGCTAACTATGGCACTTATTTCAAATTTATATATACTACTCTGCACAATATTAAGGTACTGGTGTTTCAGACCCCTTTTTCTTTCTTTCTTTTTTTTTTTTTTTTTTTGGTGGCTGGCTGGTATGGGGATCTGAACCCTTGACTTTGGTGTTGTAATACCATGTTCTAACCAACTGAGCTAACCAGCCAGCCCCCTCAAACCACTTATTTACTTAGTCAAAAATGTATTCAGTTTTGAGTATTTTTATACTTAAAAGCTTAAAAATTTTTAAGTGTAAATATGGCTGAACCAAATATGAGAACTTTGAGAAATGCTAATCCCAGTGAGACATTAGTGGAGCAATAAAACAGACCTTAGAAGAGACTAGAAATGTGGTTACTAGAGGTGGGAAAGGGCAGGAAGGAAAGGGGGATAGTAAGAGGCTGGTTAATGGACAACATATTATAGCTAATAGGAAAAATAAATTCTATTGCTGTACAGTCAAGCCAGGCATCTATAATTAACAATAATTTACTGTATGTTTTTGAACAACTAGAAGAGAGAAGATCAAATGTTCACATCACAAAGAAATGATAAAGTTTGCAGTGATGAATATGCTAATTACCCTGATTAGATCACAACACATTGTATACGTGTATTGAAATATAACTCTGTACCCCACAAATATGTACAATCAATATGTCTTTTGAAACATATTTTGTGAGATATGGAGTTGACTATCAGAATTTGTATAAAATATGTGATGATCAAATCAGGATAATTAGCACATTCATCACTGCAAAATGCAATCATTCTTGTGTCCATTTAAAAAAAACATACTGGCAGTCAGGTGAGACCTGTGGACCTCTTCTTAAATCCATAAAGTAAAATATACAGAATTAAAAAGAAAAACAAAAAGACATTGAGACAAATAAGATTCTACAGTATAAAAGGTCTTTTTTTTTTTTTTTGGTGGTTGACTGGTACGGGGTTCCAAACCTGTGACCTTGGGGTTATAAGGCTGAGCACTAACCAACTGAGCAACCAGCCAGCCCTGAAAGTTCATTCTTGGAAAAGAAAATGAAGGAGTAAAAGAAAAAAAAAAGAAACTAATTAATTAGATGTACCAGATATGCAAAATCAGTAAGCTGCAATCAATATAGAACATCATAATGGAGGAAATGTATTACCACTGAGTCTTGCAATGCAAGTACTAGGGAAAATAATTAAACACATTGAGTAAAACCAATAACCTCTTATTAACACTATTAAGATTTGCAAAAACTATTAAGATTTGTCAGAACAGCATACATTTGCAAGAACAGCATGTAAATATAGCTGGAAATAAAATAAACTCCTCAAACTTCCATGAAGGCAGAGAGTTAAGACTAAGCAATCATTAGTCTTAGTCATTGCTATATCTCTAAAGCCCAGTGTAGTACCTGCCACATAGCAGATGTTCAATATGTTTTGTTCAATTAAGGATGACATATGTAATCACTCCACCCAGTTAGTTCTGTTATGTAAAGCTAACAATTTAGTGGGTCATTTTGTAATCTCGAAGTGAAACCAGTTAATCCAATACAAAATACGTGAATGTGAATTATGTGAAAGTGAATTTACATACACCAGCATTTATGTGACTGTAAATCTGCCATCAAATATGAGTATACCCAATAAGATTCTGCCAGTCATATGTAGAGGTATATAAGTTTTCAGACCTGAAAAAGAAACAAAAGTCCATCCATCTTTGGTAAACTTGCACTGCCACAACTATGATTATACCTGGATTATTTGAACAATACCAAGTTCTTAATTGGTTTCCCCTAGAAGCAAACCCTGAGACAAAGATTGAGTTCATATGGTTTATTTGGAACAGTGACTCTTGCAGAGAAGTAGGAAGGTGATATAGAGAAGGAAAGGCAGGCAATATGGGGTCCATTATTAACCCAGAAGACACAGTGGGGAAGCTTTACATTATTCCAGTAAAGAGGGTAAAGAGCCTAGGTATTTATACCTCTCTTCCACAGGTCACTGGGTTAAGAGCCATCACCTCGCAGGGGGCAGGGGAGTGGCGGGCGGACATTAATTCCCATGCACTTCCAGTCTGCCCGTGTATGTAAGCAAAGTGGGTTTTGTCAACCGAAAGTTAGCCCCTGCAAAAAGATATAATTGCTGGCCCTGGCAAGTCAAGCTGACATGGAAATAGTGAGAGAATCCAATGTGATCTAAATGGGGCACTCAGAATGTCTGCTCCACCAGGCAAGTCATAGCAATTGTTATGTAAGTAAATGAGACCTTAGACTAAAAAGAGAGGATATGAAAATAAAATATAACTGTAACTTCTTTTTGGCTGTAGGCTAAACAGCCTTTAAAGATACTACAGTACAGTAGATACTACTGTCTGTGCTCAGTAAGATCACTGTTGTTTGAGGAAGAATAAATAAATGATTTAGGACTGAGCTGTCCAAGTCCAGATACACCAGAACACAGCCATTAGCCCACTTGCACTGAGCTCTGGGTTTTAATTTATTTTTTTAAGGTTCACTTTTGACAACCTAGCTAAATGGGGATAGCTTTGATGCAGGACTTTTTCTTCTGCAAAGGTCACATACTCTATTTTTAGTCATAAAGAACCAAGAATAAAAATAATAGGCTAAATCCTAACTATATTCTCTAATATAAACAGAACTTTATAGGAAAGTAAAGCATTTTGAATGTAAGAAAAACAGTTACCTTACTTCTTATTCCCTTCTTATCATGAATCTCTCACATTCTTTCTCAAGATCCAATGGCATCTCAAGGCTAAATTTTTAATGCAGATTTCACATCTTATCAGTCCTGCAGCTAAAATTTTGTTGCTTTCAGAAACCATTTTTAGGGCCAGCCCGGTGGCGCACTGGAGAGTGCGCCGCTTGGGAGTGTGGCGGCGCTCCCGCCGAGGGTTCGGATCCCATGTGGAGACTGGTTCCCGCTCACTGGCTGAGCGCGGTGCGGGCGCAACACTGAGGGTTGCGATCCCGTTACCGGTCAGTAAAAAAGACAAAAAGAAAAAAAATAAAATAAAATAAACCATTTTTATACCAGTTCAATATACTTCAATTGGAGTTGAATTATCAATTCCGATAATACCTATTTTTTATCAATTAATCTAGAGACCTAGGATATAATGTAGTCCTTGTTTTCCAAAGGGGATCAATTTCAGGCTTATTAAAGTTGATAATGAGTCCATTTAGAAAAAGGTAGAAATCAATTCTGAGCAGGAGAGTTAAGTAAACAATATTATTTGAAATCTAAACCAAAGACAATTGCATTTTTGTCAGTTTAATAAACACCACGTCAATTAAAATATGATACTGTTTTTCCTTTAATGAAGATGGTTTGTAATGATTAATAAACTTTAAATGAATGCATGAGGAGGTGTGGAACTTACTTTCATTTAGATTGATCAAGAATTGCTTAATTTGATCTCAGAATGAAATTTCCCCTTACTCAGGGAATTTTACCCAGTTTGGATCAAAATAATGACATATTAACCTTAAGTAATTGTCACTTACTAAGGAAACCAGAAGTATTTATTAGAAAAATTCAAGAAATTTAGAGATTTAAAACCCTAAGATAATCTGAATAATAATATTTGCTATCTTCCATCCTCCCCAAATTAACTATTTCTACTTGCCATGCAATAGAACAACATTACATTTGATGTAATCGTTACGGTAGAGACCATATTCCTAAACATCCATAAGGATTCATTCCTAGGGATTAATTGACCTTATACTCTTTATAGTGTTTTTCTCTGCTTAAATTTCAATTTTAATTTCTTCTCCTTGAAACCAAAGAATTGCCCAAGATTTAAGCATAGTTGGCCTTAAATCAGTAGTGAATAATCAGATAAGAATAGAAAGGGAATACTATTAGGAAAATCATAGTGATGTAACCCTAAAGTATAATTATCTCATCAAATAAGAGAACAGAAAAGCCCCATACTTTTCCAGGGAAGATCCATATTCAAAAAACATTCTTCAAATAAGGAAGGTTACAATTAATCACTTGTCTTATGGGACTCCAATATGCCCAAAGGCAATTTGATCATCCGATAGCTCAGTATAAGCCTAGAACTGGAAATCTAGCTCTAAGCCTTCATGCAAGTATGCGTTGGTGACTATGCAAGGAACCTGTAGAGATCATTAAAATGAAGCATCTTCCTCTAGTTACAAAGCTAATTGTTGTTTTTTCAGTGATTAAACCAAATTGATAAAACCATCTTATAGGACACTAATGAGTTCACCCACAACTGCACCAATATCTTTATATATACTGCCCCTTTCAAGCCTCTGTTTGTGAACTACCCTAATATAATTGTCCGCAGCTTAATCTGTCTCCCTTTCCCCAGCTCTTCACTCAGGACTAACGTACGCTATTGGCTCTTTAGTTCATATGATCACTAGTGGTTTTGACAAGCAGAGATCAAAAGCAAGGATCCTTAGAATGAACTAGTAAAACTGAGTTATTGAACTTACAAAATCAAAGATTACAGCCAAGGTTAGGGTGTCCTCACCAAGATGTAACTGTCCCATGATCCCTACTGAAAAGAGTCTTCAACTTTAGTTGAAAAAAATGTATTACAAATCAAAACAGAATCACTAACACTAACTTTCTTCTTTCAAACAATAGGAAAATGGGACCAAGATCAAAATGTAATCAGTGATTTTTAGTTCTTCGAAAGGAATTATTCAAATTAATTATTAAAGTAAATGCTGCTGCTTGTATGTGATCTCAAGGGTTCTTAACTCTGACTGGGTCTGTGAAACAGAAAGCAATGCTGCCCCAGTCACATCAGAGACTAGATCAGAATCTGCAAGAGTAATACTCACTGACTGACCTATACGGTGGTAGCTGACTTTTATTGTTGCATCATGCCATGTATTTCTGTTCCTTTACATGTATTCCATCCATATTAACATTTTTGGATACCACATATTTTCTAGGCATTGCACTACATACTTTCACTTACTATTTCATACACATTAAAAGATTTAGAGATGGGCCGGCCCGTGGCTCACTCAGGAGAGTGCGGTGCTGATGGCACCAAGGCCCCGGGTTTGGATCCCACATAGGGATGGCCGGTTCACTCACTGGCTGAGCGTGGTGCTGACAACACCAAGTCAAGGGTTAAGATCCCCTTACCGGTCATCTTTTAAAAAAAAAAAAAAAAGATTTAGAGATGGACTGACATTTTAATATTTAACAAAATTCATATGATTCAAATTCCCATTAACAACTCAAACAAAATATTTTAGTATTGATAGGAATACAATTATAGCATAGCTCACTTAGCTCAATACTAGTTAGCACGATTAGTAACACTTCAAATATTAAAAGTTTGTCAGAACATTTCTTCATTTAGCAATTCGAGCTAAAGCTACCAGCATGGATTTAATAATTCGTGCTGAGATTGTCTTCTGCACCTCAGGTAGGAGATACTATTAAGGAATAGTTGTCATAATTCTACTTCCCAAATTTCTTCTAATATTTCTTCAAATATCTGAGTAGAAAATATTGATTTCCCAAAATTATCAAATGTGATAGAACAGGTGAATATTGAAGATCAAACTAAAATACCATTTGGGGAAGATTTTCCCACTAGACTATTTCTCTTAACTTTCTGAATGCCTCTGGGCATAATTAAAAAACTTTTCCTGTACAGTGTGTTAAAGTTTAAGTGTGTTACATAAATGAATTGATTAACAATTTTTAGAAGATTAATTAGCATCCCAACAGAAATTTAACAGAACTTTTCATTAATACCTTAATCTTGATAGTACCAATTTCCATCTCAGAGCACTTTAAATTCCCAGAGATGGCTTCTAAATACAGAGCCTCTATTTACTTAATGGAGCTTTGCACCACTGAGAGTAGCTCTGTGGGGTGCTGGGGAACTCAGAGGAAGATGTGAAATGTGCTGCTTACAAATAAGAATGCAAAGTAAGCCTTCTCAGCCTTGCAGGTTTCAAGCACTACAACATCCCTTACCCTGATTGCAACTTCAGCAGAGTGGAGTGGTTTGTTTGTTGAAATAATGAATAGTAGATGGCATCCATTTTAGTGGAAAGTTTTAATTTGTGATTCCCTGAGGCTGTATGAAATGAAACACTCTTATTTATTCCCATAAATGAAGTCAAATTGCTTCTGGAATTTCTTCTAAGAAAGATCATTTAAGAATACTGATTTGACATATTACTCTGTGAAATATAACATTTAATGAATGCACTTTTGTAGCAAACAGTACTATTTCAATGAAGATTATTTTTATTTCTGAAGCATGTTCTTATCTGATTAAGTTGCTGCTTTTAAAAACTATGCTGAGGTATATCATGATGTTTAAGCTTGCCTCAAAAGCTCAGGAAATAAAAATCTGTCTGTCTGATTTTACATATTTTTTAGTTAAAATATCAATTATTTCTGAAAGTCATCATTAGTGCCACAATAACACTTTATTATTAAATTTCAACAAGCAAACTATTCAAATGGATTAAATAGTAGTGAGTATTTGGAAAGAAGAACTAAAGTTTACCCTTGGAAAATCTAGAAAGAGAAGTATACTAAAAATTAATAATATTAAAATTGAGAGAGATTTAAGTTGACCAGGAGAACAAATCATTTTCAAGATCCTCAAATACTCAATATATCTCCATTACAAATAATTGGTCTGCTAAGTGTATGTTAATTTCGTTATTTTTTAAAATTTTTTATTTTTTATTTAAAGATGACCGGTAAGGCGATCTTAACCCTTGACTTGGTGTTGTCAGCACCACGCTCACCCAGTGAGCTAACCGGCCATCCCTATGTAGGGATCCAAACCTGCAACCTTGGTGTTATCAGCACCACACTCTCCCGAGTGAGCCACAGGCCAGCCCTTAATTTCGTTGGGCCCCAGGCCAGCCCTTAATTTCGTTATTTATTAAACCTTCCTCCAAATATATAGAAAATATTTGGCTAACCCAATCTTTATAACTGAAATAAAATAAACAGCATTTACATAGAAATATAGATACTCGTTTACTTTTTAAATAATAAGTATCTACTACATTTCAGGTGCTGTTCTAAATCCTAAGGAGTAATGGTGAACAAAACCTTTTTGATTCCTGCCTCAGTGGAGCTAACATCTAGTGGGTAGGGATGGGGAAGGAGTGTGAAGACAGAAAATAAACAAGGGAGAAAATAATCAAGACGATGTCAGATATGTAAAGGGCTAAAAATAAAATAAAACTGAGTACTGAATAGAAGTAATAGGGTAGGGAGCCCAAAGGGAGAATAATATCACTATCTCTGAGGTAGTGATTGAGCTGAGACCTAAGTGATAAGATAGAGACATGTGTGGGAGATTTAGAAAACAGCAAATCCATACTTGGGAACACCTTAACCTGTAAACCACCAGTACATAGGAACAGAAATATAACACATACAAAAACAGACCTTCTCCTAACATTTGTGGGGCTCAGGGCAAGGGTACAAATGGACACCCACATACTATATGTCTAAATATTTATAAGTTCTAAATTATCAAACTGGTAAAGGAAATACATTCCATCCTCCTACCTCAATAATATTCCCTTCACCAGAATGTGGTGGTATGAGCAAAGCTAGCCTCCAACTCCTGATTTATCCCCCTGTCCTACTCTGGGCTCAATCTGCATTACAAGAGGCCCTACACACCATATGTGGGCATCCCAATCTGCCCATCCAAGCCCACTGACACACACACATGCATGTACATACACATTCACACTCACACACACACAAAGATACTCCTTGGCTAGCCCTCTGGAGGGCAGACCCAGAGAAGAAGCTTGCACATATAGCTTTGGGGCTGTTTGGGTGTGTACTTCACGTCCTGAGTAACTAGAGCATAATTTTCTCATCCTCCCATCTCATGAGAAACATGCTGTAGGAGAACCAGAGAAGGACATTTTAAAGTGGGAGACTCAGAGCGGAGATTCCTCTTGCTGGGGCTACTAGGCAGTACCACACACGAAAAAATCACCAGAATGCTTCCTCCCTTCCATAAATCTACCCAAGCCAGCCTCTCTTTTCCTTTCAAGATTATACCAGTCAGCAACTAAGCTATCTGGGGACAACAGAGTCTCCTAGAGAACGGTTTTCCCCATTATAACCACCCCCGCCACCAATACCCCAAGGAAAGAAAAAAGAAAAACTAATAATTATTTCCCACTGTTTCACAAAAGAGCAAACCAGTCACTCTTTTAATTTGCATGAAAACCTTTGATGTAAGTAATAGGTAGATAAACTAAAGTTGAAAGTTTAATTAATTTATTAAAGATATGTGGCAGAACCAGGATAAGAACTCACCATCACTAGAATTCTAAAATCTGTGCTTTGAAGATACAGCACAGAAATCTCAACTGCAACTAGTGTACCACCCCTCTTTAAAGCATACACAAATTAGAAACATTTCAGAGAAAGGAAATAAGATAAACAGAGAAACAGAATAGCTTTTGCCTAAAGACACCCTGAAAATAATAGATTTAAATACAAGGATGTTCATCTCAGTGATATTTATAATAGTAAAAAAGTTAAAACAACCTCAATGTCCAACAGCAGACAATTAGATGGATGACTCATCGATATCCTGACTTAGCTCCAGCCCTTCCCAGTTCCAAAGACCTACCCCTCCTTTTCTCCCAATCATATCTCAAATCAGGTCTTGCCCTCACCCCAAACTGCACCACTTTTGAAATCACAAATTCAAACACTTCACTCTCTAATCACAACCCCAGATCCACTCAGTTTGCCCAGGAAACTTTCATCACACCTATTCTTCAAGCACATGGCAAACCTCCACCCCACTGACCTTCTACCTCTCCCCATCCATCACACTCTCCCAGTATCTCTTCATCCTCTCTTCAGGTTAGCTCACATGACCCATCATTTCAACTGTACTCTTGCCAAAGCCCTAAATTCCCTTGTACCAATGTGGGTTTAATCCACACTGTACTGTATCTTGACTCCCCTTAATCAATTTTTCAAAAAGTTGTCCACATTTGCTGTTGTCATTTCCCTCTCCTCTCACTCACTTCTCAGTCCAACTCATCTGGTGTCTGTTCCCATCATGGAAATTGCCCTAGTCAAGGTTATGAATGACCTCTGAGTCCCTACACCCAATAGACATTGTTCAGTTTTTCTCACATTTAACTTCTTGCAGGTATTCAACACTGAAATTCTCTTTTTATCTTGGTTTCCACAACATCATAATTTTTGGTCTTCCACAAATTTCTTTGGCAGTTACTCCAGCTCTACCCACCCTTTAACCATTATATTCCTTGAGGCTCTCACTTAAATCCTATTCTTTCTCACTTTAAACATCTTCCCTCCGTGATCTCATTCATTTCCATGACTTTATCATCACTAAGTCGGCATCTGTTTCTCTAGCTCCATCTTTTTCCCTAAGACCAACTGCCCACTTGTTAATAACATTTGGAAGTCTCTCAGGTGCTTCTAGCTCAACATGTCTAAAACTGATTTCTTCATTCTCTTCTCCCCCAACCTTGTTCCAGTCTTCCATCCTTCTGTAAAAGGCACCCTTTCTCCCCAGAGTGGCACAAATGAGAAATCTGGAAATCATCCTTTACATTGCACTTTCCATTACTTCTTCCCCACATCCAGTGTCAATCACTAACTCGCACCACTTGCTAACTCCCACCCATTCTATTTTCTCAATATCCCTCAAATCCATCCATTGATCTATAACCCCTATGGCTATTAGGCCTCATGGCTGGCTTAATATCAGCACAGCCATGATAAGCAACTTTCCACACTCTTCCCCTGCCCCTTTCCCT
Source organism: Galeopterus variegatus (assembly GCF_000696425.1). Lineage (NCBI taxonomy): Eukaryota > Metazoa > Chordata > Mammalia > Dermoptera > Cynocephalidae > Galeopterus > Galeopterus variegatus. Next base: position 196,879 of record NW_007729056.1, on the reverse strand, counting down.
TTTCTGCTCTGGGAACTGGTCAGCAAAATTCCTCTCCTGGTAAGGGGCAAATATGACCATTATCATCAAAGAAACATCTCAGGGGCTGAAGTAGCAGGCTTCGGGCTGGGCTGAGAGGAATGCTTCATACTGTTGACACTAATCAAAAGCCTATGCTGTGTTATCGGACCATGAGGGCTGTGTCACCTTGCATACCACTGATTTTGAAATTGCCCATTACTTTGCCAGAACCCTCCCTCAAAGTAATATAAAACCTCTGCTTTCCTTTGTTCAGGGGAGGTGATCTAACTCGGTCTCCCTTCCATGCTGGTGGAATAAAGCTTCTTGGATGAAATAGCTCCATTCTCGGGTCCTCTCTCTCTCTCTCTCTCTCTCTCTCTCTCTCTCTCTCTCTCTCTCTCTCCTCCCTCCCTACTTCCCTCCCTCTCTCTCTTTCTCTCTCTCTCTCTCTCCCCCTTTTCTTCCTAACAGCAGCCGCTATCCATCTTCTTCAAACCACAATTACTTCTTGCCTTGAATTTTAATAAGAATTTTAATAAGCCTTGCTTCCTGAATATAACTTGTTTAATATAAGATTTTATATTTTAAATGACTACCATCTATTATTGATCAAGACTTTTAAAATTTCTTTTCAAATTCTTGATAGTCATCATCAAAGAGTAACTTTGTTCACACAAGTAAATTAAAAAGCATTTAAATATTCTAACCATTCTAAAATTTCTACAGTTGAAATTATATTTAATGAATCTAACAGCTTTTCTGCTTCTTTAGTTGTGAAATATTATATTCAAATTTCTTATGATAATATGAATGAATTTTGAGACCAGTTGAACTTTTTCATATTAAGTATTTAGAAAACAATGATGGAGATTCTATCTGCAGAACACACATGCACCACCAAAGTAATCACCTGTAGCTAGCTTGGTTGGGAGGAGGGGGAGAACGTTAGCTGCAAACAGAAATAACAGCTAAATGTTATGTCAGAGAATGTCTTGGAGCTGCACTTGCCAGAAGCGTCCACCTCCACATGCCCACCCTTATAAGCCACATTGTGGGCACCTGGAACACAAACCTTTCCAGTAACTCCATGGGTTGGCTAAACTCTGGCTGAGTTTCTCCCAGGTTGCCAACGACCTGGGATGAAGATGTGAGGAGTAGAAAATATGGAAAAAACTCAGATGTCAAAGAAATGCATGAATTTGGGGAGCTATTCTTTAGCGAGGTCACTGAAATGCCAAGGGATTGGCTATCCTCTGCATACTCCAGTTTTGAATACAGTACAGCAGAAGACTATTTCTGAACTTCCTGGAAAGAATAAAATTTGATTGGGTTGGGCTAGTTTGGTTCTGGGACAGGAAGTAAAGATAGCACTTTCGAAGTACAGAACTTGTATTAGAGTTCTCTAGAGAAACAGAACAAATAGGATATATATGAAGAGATTTATTATGGGAATTGGCTCACATAATTATGGAGGCCAAGAAGTCTTGCCATCTGCTATTTGTAACCTGGTGAACCAGAAAGTTGGTGATGTAATTTAGTCCAAGTCTAAAGGCCTGAGAGCCAAGGTAGGGTGGTTGGGTACTGGTTTAAGTCCTGGAGTGCAAGGTCCAAGAACCAGGAGCTCTGATGTCTGACAGCAAGAGAAAATGGGTGTCCCAGCTGAAAAACAGAGTGAATTCACCCTTTCTCCATCTTTTTGTTCTATTCCAGCCCTCAATGGATTAGATGATGCCCACCTACATTTCCTGCCCGTATACCCAGCAACCATTCCCTGCTTTGCAATTTCTAAGACTATTCAGATTTTTCTTCTGGTTAGCATCTCCTCCTCCTTAAAGCCCATGCTTCCATGAGTCTTGTATCTAAGCTAAAGAAGATATTTGTATCTTCAAACATCCCATCCGCATCCCTCATTCAAGAGTACAGTTGCCAAGGGCTTTTTAAAAAGAATGTTCCCTGCTCTTCTGAGATAGCTACTAAAAGAAATGCTCTCTGTTGTACTGAACAGTCTGATATGTCATGTGAAAAATGAAACTTCTAGTTCATACATGCATTCTCAATGGGGGCAATATCACCTCCAAATGGTGAAAATTGAGGGAATAAAATCTTACTTTTTAACATATAAAGCACAAATATACATATAGTATGTAAACAGATATACAGTATATCTGTGGTATTAAAACTGTGGGAAGGGGCATTAAGGTGTCTAAAAAGTCTCCTTAGAGGGACAGTAATGGGAAAAAACATTGAGAAACACTGTTCTAGAGTATGTTAAATACCACAAAAGTCAGAAGAGAATAATAGAAACTAAATTAGGGATGTTATCAGTAAGCCTATAAATTAAATGAAACCTAAATCCCGTCCTAGCTCTTGACTTTCCACTTAATTAAGCCAATAACCCCCCTTTGTGTCTTCTCTTCCTTACAATGAAAGTCATATTAACTGATAAAATATGAAACTCTTTATCTATGACACATGCCAATGCAACAGAATATTAAAGTAGAGCTATTTTAGTCTCAGTTCCCACTAAGCCTCCATGAAAATAGGTGCCAGATATCCCCATATCCAAAATGAGCCAATTAAGATGAGAATTCCATTTAGAACATGCAAAGAGGTGGTGAGAAATGGATTTTGAAACCTTTGTCCCCTCATTCCTTGGAGAGCATAAAAGGGCTAAAATTGAAGACAGAGTTGGAGGTTAGAGAGTAATTATCAGGGTGCTGAGATGAGGGTGGGTGGTAGAGGGTGCTCAAACTAGGAGGGACTTCAAGGAGATCACCCAAGTAGCTTTATCTCTGGGAAGTTGTGGAAACACATGGACTGGTGGCTAAAGTTGACATGAAATTGTGGGGTCCATCCTTAACTCATGAAAGTTAAAGAAATCAAAGGGAATGCGAAGTCAAAATTGAGGTAAACCAAGATGCGTTCAGCTTCCCTCCATCATTTCTCTGAATTAAAAGTTCATTACTTAGGATTCTTTGGCTTCAAGTGACAAAAATACAACTTGGAACAGCTTAAACGAAAAATGGGAACTTATCAGCTCACATGACTAAATCACATAATGGAAGAGTCCAATGGATTGGACCTTGGGAATGACTAGGCCCAGAGATTTGAACGCTGCTGGGACTTCCTATTATCATGAGCTAGGGAAAAGCTGCCAGGCAGACAAAAGAAAAAGTTATCTGCAAACAAGTAGGACAAGAATAGATTTTATACTAGTATCAATATCAGAAGTTCGAGTCAGTGGATGAAACACCAAAGCTGGGCTGGCCAACTACCTCAGTTGGTTAGAGCACAGTGTTATAACACCAAGGTCAAGGGTTCAAATCCCCATACCAGCCAGCTACCAAAAAACAAAACAAAAAAGAAACCACCAAAGATAAATAGATGTAGGTGTGGATGATGGGCAGATAGATGGATGGATATATGACCGAGAAAGTATAGAAAATGTTTAAGGCTGGCTGGTTAGTTCAGTTGGTTAGAGTGCAGTATTATAACACCCAAGGTCAAGGGTTCAGATCCCTGTAAACACCAGCCACACACACACAAAAAAAAAATAGAAAGAAAGAAAATGTTAAAGTTAAAATCTTGGTGGTGGGTTTACATACAGGAGTTCACGGTAACATTCTTTCAACTTTTCTGTATATTTGACACTTTTTGGTAACAAAGTGTTGGAAAAAAATCAAGCAGGAAAATTGCATTATGGCTGTAGTGATTAGCCGTTAGTCAGGATTTTCATCCTAAACTGAAGGTATAGGAAACAGATTTTACATTCTGGGGAAAGGGAGGACTGACAAAAGCTATTTAATCGTCCACAATATATAACAAATATTTCTTGAGTTCCCACTTGACAGCATCAGCTGCACTAAGATCAAGGTGTTAAAGAGAAATCAAATATAAACAACCTGCAGAGCGACAGCACAATGTAAGAGGTAACCATCCTAGCTTGGAAATGCAAGAAGAATGACAGGTGAAAATGATTATCCCATTGATTTAGTCTGCTTCTTTTTGATTATTAGTGAGCCGTGCATCATTTCACATGCCCTGATTTCTCACCTGGACAACTGAGTGGTGATGGGATCCTTTAGTAAGATAGGAAATACATGCACACAGAGGAATACATTTGTAGTGAGTGACAATTTTTGAATTTGCTTTGGCATCTTGAAGTTTATGTGTTTATGTTACACCTAAATAGGTCTAGAATTCAGGAAAAATCTGAATATTGGGCAGAGATTGGGAATCATGGTCATAAAATGATATGGGAAACCAAGAGCCTGGATAAGATCATCCAGAGTATACAGTGAGAAGAAGTGATTCCTTCTTTCAGTCTTTTATCCACTCACCAACCTTTCATTCAGTGTTACTAGAACATATTAAAAATAACAAAATGTTTTCCAGGAGTTCCTAATAACCTCTTGATTGCCAGATCCTATGACCTATTTGCAATCCCAGATGTGTTTAACTAGTTATGTACAGCATTTCCTTGGTTGGCTACTCCTTCAGTGGCAAGCTCTCCTGCGGTGACATCCAGATCACTATTTCCCTCATTTCCCTTCTTTCAGACTGTTCCTTTTCATTCTGAGACTTAAAATTTGACATTCGCAGGAATCCATCATTGGTCCTTAAATCTTCAAATCTAACTTTAAGTTTCCCACAGTTAGGCTGCAGGTCAAACCGACTAAAGTTTAGCAGCTAGTTTAAAACAAAAGTAGTGTTGGTAGTACAACACGAGCACTACTATCCGCCTTGGAGACAGATTGATCTAGTTTGTGAGGATCATCATTGTTTTAATCTCTCTAAGCCTATTTTCTCGTGTCCTGAAAATGGAGACAGAGATATTTGATTTTGCAAGGTTATTGTTGCTGATTAATTTATCAACGTAAATACTAGTATACGTGTAGTGTTCCACATTCATAATACATAATTTGAGATGAACACGACCTATTACTAAACCAAACTATAAATACATTATCCATCTAATCTGCAGGAAGTTATAACACCAAAATTTTAATTTCCGTTCGTGAGCACTCAGCCTCCATAGTGTTACTCAGGTTGCATGCGTTCTCGTTTAGAATCTCTCATAGCGTCAGGGATTAGCTCAAAGTAACAGAACCAACAGCTTCCTTCCATATATCACATTGAGAAACAATTTTTTTTTTCCTTTTTGTCTTTTTTCGTGTCGGGCAATGGATCGCAACCCTCAGTGTCGCGCCCGTACCGGACCGGGACCGTCAACAGGATCGTAACCCTCAGTGTTGCTCCCTCACCTCGCTCAGCCAGTGAGCGGGAACCGGTCTGTACGTGGGATCCGAACCCTCGGCGGGAGCGCCGCTTGGGAGCGCGGCGCACTGTAGCAGTGCGCCACCAGGCCGGCCCCTGAGAAACAAATTTTGCCAAGAAACAGGCTGAGTTTAGTGAAAAGTAAGCTTTGTCACAAAAACACAGCCCATGGGCCCAGCCCGGTGGCGCACTGCTACAGTGCGCCGCTTAGGAAGCGCGGTGGCGCTCCCACCGAGGGTTCGGATCCCACATACAGACCGGTTCCCGCTCACTGGCTGAGCAAGGTGCGGGCGCAGCACCGAGGGTTGCGATCCCGTTGCTGGTCCCGGTCCAGTACGGGTGCGACACTGAGGGTTGCGATCCGTTGCCGGACACGAAAAGACAAAAAGGAAAAAAAAAAAAAAAAAAAAAAAAAAAAAAAAGAAAAACCAAAAACACACCCAAAA
>NW_007729056.1:178459-191146 GCF_000696425.1 Galeopterus variegatus | reverse complement strand
AAAAAAAAAAAAAAAAAAAAAAAAAAAAAAAAGAAAAACCAAAAACACAGCCCAACACTAGGCCGCCCAGCGGCAGGTCGCTCAGAGAAGGGGAAGTGTGACGATAACATACTTCACGAAGGAAAGACAAAACTCTAGCTTTTATCTTTCCCGCGGGTTCCTAAAGGACCAACTGCAGGAATTTTCCGTCGTGCCCCGCGCCACTTCCGTTCGCGCACTTTAATTACGTCAGCGCGTCAGCTCTCGCGCTATCATCCGGTTGCTGAGGACCTTTAACAAAGATCTCGCGAAATGTGTTCAACAGATCCAAGCTAGCTTCTCACCCTCCTCCACCCCACCCCCTGTCTCTTTTCAAGTCACAAAATTCTCCCCTCCCCTCCGTCGAGCTTACGGGCCTCCTCCAATTTCCGATTTCAGACCGGAACCGGAAGTGTGGTGGCAGGGTCCGGCAGCGAAAAGCGCCGCGGAGCCAGAGCCGGGGCACGGCTGGGGCCGCTGCCCCAAGCCCCGCCACGGATCGCCTGGTGGTAGGGCTGCACGGCTCCAGGCTGAGGGTCGGTCCGGAGGCGGGTGGGCGCGGGTCTCACCCGGTTTGTCCGGGCGGCACCGTCCCCGGGCCCCCCGGGCGCCGCGAGAGATCATGTCTACAGCCTCCGCAGCCTCCTCCTCCTCCTCGTCTTCGGCCGGTGAGATGATCGAAGCCCCATCCCAGGTCCTCAATTTTGAAGAGATCGACTATAAGGAGATCGAGGTGGAAGAGGTGAGCGAGGCCTGGCACTGAGACGCGGGTCCCGGCTCTGAAGGCGCTTCCCTGACCCCTGTAATTCGCTGGGCCCTGCGGGGTCCACCTGGGAGTCCCCACACTCCTTCAGAGACGGGATTGGGGGCGGGGGGAGGGTCTCCGAGCTCAACTGCTCCGGAGTAGCTTTTTCCCTCATTTAGGCGCTCTTGAGTTTGGATTTGATACTCCGGTGCCTGGATTTGGGTCACCTCAAACTGGAGAATGAACTGGTGGGATGGTGCAGTCCACCAGTTCTCATGTCTGTAAGTGGTAAATTTGGCAAAGACTGTGGCCGTTTTGGGATTTCAAATCGCTAGACGTGTTCCTAAGGGCAAGGATTGTCGACTTTTAGCTGAGTGCCTAGCATGTAGGGGATGCTTACTAAATGCTTGTAAATTAATACATCATCAAATCTAATAAAGTGTTTCCCCGAGTAACAAATGGTTGTTTCTTCGATACCATAGAACAGTACTCGTAATACTGAATGTTTTGCCTTCAGTTGGGCAAGTATAGATGAATTTCACCTTTAGTAACATAGACTGGGCTGTGATGAAAGAGGTCTCAAGTAGCATATTTTAAAGAGGTAACTAACGATTTCTGTGACAACCAGAATATAACACCAGACCAGAAATCACTGTTAGGAAACTCGAATAAATTCTTTATTCGGCACTAATTCCTTTTAGAGCAAGATATTTCAATGTGTCTTTAGTAGATTTGTTCCAAGGACCATAAAATTTAGAAAAGTAAACATTGTATATATATATTTTAAAGACACACTTTAAAACGTCTTTAAACTTTGGCTTAAAATAGTATCTATCAGTTACTAATTTTTACGTCATTTAAAAAATTTATTAAACACTTTTCATTTACATATACTATAAAGAACCCTGTGTGTCCTAGTGAAATATTACAGGCTGTCGAAGAGTTATCTCTACTTTAAAAATCTAAAATTACTTTTGTGTAGCAGTAAGTTAAAAGTAGTGAGGTAATTACAATTCAGCAAATACATTTTTTTGCTGTACATGTTTTGGAAGAATAATGGTTTACTGCATCATGTTTTTCATCGCATAAAGTAACTTCAGAGATCATTGACAGCATCCTCATTTTATAAGGTAGTATGGTGGTAAAAGCAAGGTCTTTGGACTCGGAGGAAGGTGCAGTATAGCAGATATACCACTTAATAGCTGTGTGATTTGGGGCAAGATTCCAAACCCCTTTGAGCTTTAATTTTCTTAACTGTAAACAAGGGATAATAATTTCTATTTCATTTTATCTGTGTAACAGATTCTATTATACAATATGCAAAACACCCAACACAGTGCCTGACGCATTATTAGGAAACTTAGTTGTAGAGAGGAACAGTGACCTGCTTTAAGGTCGCATGGCTAAAAGAAGACCTGTATTTTGAAAAGAGGGGGAAATTTTTTTGGTGTGGGTTTTTTTGTTTTTGTTTTTTTTCCTGTTGAGACTATGATAAATTCCTTTTTTCAGAAGTGGATACTTGATCCAGCTTTCATGGCTAAGATTCTTTTTTAAGAAGAAAAATTCAGTGAGTCAGTATACAAGAATTGCAGTTTTTAAATAAGCATTTACGTGTACTCTGTGGTGAACTGCTATGCTTGCAGACTACAAATTGTTTTTTAATAATAACTTGTACTTCATGGTCTGCCACATGCTTTCACAGACTTACTTCACTTGATTCTTACAACCTTAGTTTTTGCACAATACTTTCTAAAGCTTTTTACATCCTTGCTTGGAAGAGTGCAAGTTACTAAGGAGACATTTATTATTTTGGTGCTCTCTCCTTAGACCGAATTCACTTCTGATAGGTTTTTGTTTCCAAGACCTTTCTTTTAGTTGAGATAATGTTTCAGTGTGTGTGTGTGTGTGTGTGTTTGTGTGTGTGTGTGTGTGTGTGTGTGTGTGTGTGTGTTGGTGTGTGTGTGTGTGTGTTGGTGTGTGTGTGTGTGTGTTGGTGTGTGTGTGTGTGTGTTGGTGTGTGTGTGTGTGTGTTGGTGTGTGTGTGTGTGTGTTGGTGTGTGTGTGTGTGTGTTGGTGTGTGTGTGTGTGTGTTGGTGTGTGTGTGTGTGTGTTGGTGTGTGTGTGTGTGTGTGTGTGTGTGTGTGTGTGTGTGTGTGTGTGTGTGTTGAGGACATTCCTGGGGAGTAAGTAGATTTTTGTTTTTAGATGAAAATTTGTTTCTAATATTAGGTGGTCATTTAGGGGTTTTTTTTCGTTTTATTCTTTTTCCTTTTTTTTAGAACCCACTTTATTTTCACATTGAAGACTGGATTTGGATGTTGAAGCCATTGCATAATTTCCGTCATATTCTTCATGTGAACACATTAAAACAGTGTTATATAATCCAGGGTGTACTGTGGGCACTCAATAACTATTTCTTAATTTAGATTCTGCTTTTAGGTTAAATCATGAATAAGAAAACAGAGAAAGATGACCAGAAACAAAAACTATTTTACGTTGTTTTTAATATTTTATATAGCATAAGTAAATGCTTTTTGAATTAAAATCATATTCTGTATTTCTCAAATAACAATATAATTTAATCAGCATTATATCAGTATAATTAGAAACTGTTTAAAAAAAAAATTCTGACCACTGGCCAAATATGTAATCAGTAGGTACATATTTCCAGGGTATCAGCTAATTTTAATTCTTATATATCTAATATAGTGACTCAGTAATATCAGTTGGCACTTCTTAAATTTAATTCTCATGTCAAATTATGTAAGGTTTCAGCCTCAGAAATCTACTGAGGAAATTTTTTTTTTAAGTCATTTAATTTTTACTATTCTGGATCTGGGTATAGAGAATGTTATAGAGATGAGATTGCAAGAAGTGCTAATGACTGTGGTGTCATAAAAAGTTTACTGGGCTTGTTATTTTGAAAATTTAGATGCTGTGCTATATTTCTGCAGCTTTGAGCAAGTCACCTCATGTTTCTGGGCCTGTGATTTCTCATGTAAAGTGAGGGATTGAACAGGATTCTTTAAGGTCTCTTCAAGTTCTAAAATGAAATTACATCATTGTTTCCAGTATTCATGCTGTTTCCACAGTAAGCTTAGAAGTTCTTTAACGACAGTGATCAGGGTTTCCCATGGAATTTAGTTGGCGACCAACTAATCCTGGGTAGACAGGGCAAATGATATCCCCATTTTACAGATATTGACAAGTGGCCATGGAGTTTGATTTCCTGGAAGACATGCTTAAGTAAATGGTAGAGCTGAGAATTGAATTTGAGATTTCTCAGTAGTGAGTCAGTTGCTCTTTCCACTGGATTTACAACATCACTTTAGTTCTTTCTGAGGTATGCTATAACCAAATCTTATCCTAGGAATGGGGAAACAAAATACTGACTTCTTTTATAGTAGTTGGTCCTGAGCATTTAATAGAATATTCTCCTCTGTGCACAATACTGCTAAGGTACTGTGGAAGATGAATGGAGGAATCCTAGGAATCTCTACTTAAAAATGTTTGACACTATGAGACCAGAATAAACACAGAACAGTTCATTACATATCAGAACCACACATTTAAAACTGTGAATGTAGTGTAAATTGAGTATGTAAGCGGTAACTTGAAAGTATAGTTAATCACAGAAGGCTCCATTGAGTGGGGACAGATTTTAAACTAGGTTTTGAATAAAGTGACCATCATGGATTGGGAAAGTCACTAAGATGAATTATACTTATAGTTGTTGTTCTGCCTAGAGTGCTCTTCCCCCAGAACTTCACATGACTGGCTCCTTCTCATGACTGGTACTGGTTTAAGTACCACATCAAATGTCACTTCCTAAGAGCAGCTTTCCCTAAGCAGCCTAGATCTTTGTTATTTCTATGAAATAACATGGCACTTACTAGTAACCAAAACTGTGTATCCTTCATGGCACTTACTAGTAACCAAAACTGTGTATTCCTTCATGGCACTTACTAGTAACCAAAACTGTGTATCCTCCTCTACAAAGCATAAGGTGCCTTATTTACATTTGTAACCTCAATGTCTAGTTCCTAGAAGGCTCTCTCTCATTATTTGTTGAATGAGTAAATGAAATTATCACAGCATAATCATGAGAATTAAATGCCCATCTGGTTCTCTAAAATTACATGTGCTAAATGGGCTTAAATAAGTTAAGTGATTTGGCTAAGGTAGCATTTACACTAGAAAGGAGTTCTGGGTTTTATTCCAATGTTGGTTCCATTACACTGCATTGTACTCAGTAAGTACTTTTGTTTAGCATGGGTAAAAGACTGTAAAGGGCCAGGTGTTGTGAGTAAACTAAGTATTTTGTGGGCCTGTACTAAAGTGCTGAAAAGACCCTATATACAATGGTTGCTTTTTAAAAAGGAGACTCACAATGTTGACCTCAGCTGTAGCATATGAGCAAGGCTACAGTATTGGACACATTGTCACTATAGCATTTATATATGTTCTTAAGCTTCATTAGAGAGACAAACAAAAGTTTTGTTTTAAAAGCTAAAATATACTAGGAAGGGGAAATATAGAAAGAACTGTGGCAGTGATATAGGAGGAGTCTTCAGAAAGTTCATGGAAAGATTTGAATTATCTTTTAATTATTTTTCCACAAACCTTTTGAAGTACTCTTGTATATTTTGTAGGTTTACATTATAAATATATGGGGAGGGCCGGCCCGGTGGCGCACTGGATAGTGCACCGCTTGGGAAGCGCGGCAGCGCTCCCGCCCGAGGGTTCGGATCCCACATACAGACCGGCTCCCGCTCACTGGCTGAGCGAGGTGCGGGAGCAACGCCGAGGTTTGCAATCCCGTTGCCGGTCCCTGGTCCGGTGCGGGGGCAACACTGAGGGTTGCGATCCGTTGCCGGACACGGAAAAAAAGACAAAAGACAAAAAAAATAAATAAATAAATAAATAAATATATGGGGAACTGATATTATAGAAAAACCTAGTTTATAGTGGTCTGGATAAACTGAATCCATAGATGTGTTAGTCACTATTTAATTATAGATATCCAAAATAATCAATAAACTCTTCCACGGGAAACTTAGTGATCATTGATTTCAGTAGAAGTCTGGAATGATTATTATAGAAAAGAGGTAGCTACAGAGATTTTTTTTTGTATTGTGCATGTGTGGCTCAAAAAATAATATATTTTAACGAGAGATTTATTTGGGTCAGAAGTTTTATGGCAGTCTTTAAAAGACTGCATGAAAAATTGGGAAGAAAGTTTGAATAATCAAAGCTTTACTTTTATGTTATCAAGTCTGTCTTGTCAGCAGATGGCAGTTCCACTCTGCCACAGTTTATTAATAGATATTGAAGTTCTGAAATAGTTGGAGGCCCCAAGTCCTAACTAATAAATATAAGTTGTGCTTGTTCTGTCATGTTCCAAATTTCTAGCCAGAGCGATGGCAGCATAGCTAGGGGTCCATTCACATGGTCCATAGAACAGGGCCAAACCAAACTGACAGCTATAGTCACTGAACTAAAAATAACATGAATTGGGGACAATTAAGAAGAATTATTTCATAGTAAATTAAGAGCACAAAGGCATAGCTATTTTTTTGTTCAGTTTAGGTGTTTGGTTGTGTGTTTTTTAAAACCTGGTTTGCATGAAGGAATGGAGTAATCGGGGGTGGGGAAGAAGATATAACAACTATACTTTTATGAAGTTGTTACAACAAGCAAACGGAAAGGACATTCTTGGGGGGGAGGGGAGAGAGGGAGGAGGGAGGGAGGTGTCGGTGATGGGCCATAATAATCATATACAGTGTAAAGAAGATATAACAACTATACTTTCATGAAGTTGTTACAACAAGCAAACGGAAAGGACATTCTTGGGGGGGAGGGGAGAGAGGGAGGAGGGAGGGAGGTGTCGGTGATGGGCCATAATAATCATATACAGTGTATATTGACAAAATAAAAATTTAACGGAAAAAAAAAAAATTAGTTTTTAAAGGAATCTTTTTCTTTAAAAAACACACACGAAACAAATTCTGATTTGGTTTTTTATAACTTTTATTAGTAATTGAATAGAAAAATTCTACATACCCTCTCTCATATAATTGTTATATTTTTTATTAAGAAATTAAATTTCAATCTGCTTTATTGTGAAAGACTAAAGTTCTAGACCCAAAACCAAGAGGACTAAGTTATAGGGGGAGAAATGCATATCATAAGAGAATTAACCGAAAACTTTTTAATTTAGAAAACATAAATTTAGAAGGAAATATTTCTAAATTGATTTTCCTTTTAAAACCAAAGTCCTCTTTGCATTCCTCTGTTTTATTTTTATAAATGAGGGATTGTAAAGAATTTTTGGAATATTTATTTACCATTTTGGTTGAATGTGTATGATGGGGAGATTACTTGTAATTTGGATATCTGCTCTTTTTTACAACCTTCATGAAAATTATCTTTAGCGAAAACAATCATTCAAAATAATTGTTAGTGATAAATTGTCAAAGAAACTGTTATATTATTCAGATGGTAATACAATCCAGAAAGCATATTTGATTTGTGAACTTGAATTAGAAATTTGGTAGTAAATAGAAAATGGCTTTCTTTTGGTATGTTCTAATTTGAATATTAGGTTTTTCATTGTTTACCTCAGTTGCCAGTATGTCTCAAGAGTGGCCCTCTATGCTACTCTTCTTTGCTGATCTACCATATGTCAAGAAAAACATCAGGTTGCTTTCTATAGTTTGGAACATTGATTTATTCCTCATCTAATAATGTACATAATCTCCTTATGTGTTTTTAGGCTTGGCCTTCATAGTCCACACATGCTGGTTACTTCCATATCTGATCTTCTCCACTATTTTATATTCTTAATATAATAAGTAAATTTGTTACCAAGCTACTTGTATTTGAAACTTTTTTTAAGTATATATGATATTTTTTAAAATCCATACACTTGTAATATTTTCCCACATCAGCAGAGTGCTGTTTTCCATAGTTAATCTGAGAGAGCTGAACTGTAGACAGTAGTGGACTTTCTTAATTAGTGAGTCCTGTTAGGGCAGTGGTCTCTACATTTTTTGTATCATTTATTTTCCAGTAGTAAAACAAAACACTTTCTGTTTTGTATACTCACAATTTTGCGTGTGTGTGTAAAATATGTGTATTAGAAAACATGCAAAAACAGATATTTTAAAACGATGGGAGATGAAATAGCAACTAGCAAAACTTAAGTTATGGTTCCTTACTATCATTTGATTATGCCTCATTGCAATAAGTACTTTCTAAGTAAAACCTTTCCAAAATGTGAGGTCTGATTTAATTAAAATGAGATAACATAATCTGTAAATCTATATAACGAAGATCAAGTAAACTGCAATATGCTGAAAGTAAGGGACAGATAATAGGATCAGTATTTGACATGTTGGACTAACATGAACAGTGTTTACATACCTGTCTGATTATTGTTTAGAATGAATTCCAGAAACAGAATTGCTGGCTCAAAATGAATGGATGTGTTTAGGTGCATCTTGATATATATTGCAGCCAGCTGGGCTAGAGCATATAAGATGGCTCACTAATACCTGGCAGAGTGGTGCTGGTGTCTCCTGGGAGTTCACTGAGACTCTCAACCAAATGCTCAGTTGTCCCTCATGTGGCCTTTCCATATCAGTTGGGCTTCTTACGGCATGGTGACTGGGTTACAAGAAAAAGGAAATGGGAGCTGATAGGCCTTTTGAACCCTGGTTTTAGAAGTCCCAAAACATTGCTTCTTCTATACTGCTGATTAAAGTGGTCCTTGGGCAGCCTTGATTTAAGGGATGAAGGAGTAAACTCCCCTTCTCAATGGAAAATGGCAGGCACAGATAGGGAGAGAAGGGACTGATGGCAGCAATCTTTATACACAAGCCTGCTAACCCAAATTTTACTCTTATTTCATAAAGTAGGTTAGGCCTATTTAAAACCCCCTTCTAAACAATTAAAAACCTAATTTGAATATAATCTTTTGAAAAGTTGATGGTTAGTTGTATCATACTTGCTACTTCTAAGTAGCCTTTTCTAATGTTTCCTCTGTACAAAGCACTGGACCAAGTGCTATGTGTATCTGTTGGGCCTCTGTTTTGTTGGCACCACAAGACATATCTGCAGACTGAATCTGACTTACTAGTTTTATGATCTTGAATAAATAACTTCATTTCTTGTAGCCTTGTTTTTTTCTTCTCTAAGGAAGGAGTTAAAAATCCTGTATATTCACAGGGTTATGAGACTTGAACTTCCTCATTTGTAAGAAGAGTGCTTTCTAAGTTGTAACATATTGTTAAACATATATAAGGTTGCATTATTGTTATACAAATAATAAAACTGCACTCTTTAAAATGTTATTTCATGAAGAAAGGAGTTTATTGGAAGATTTTTCATCCTATATAGCAATTTCTGTTACCCCATTCACACTTGCTTACAAAGCTAGAACCAGAATGGAGGAGGGAAGGCAAAATATAGCATGAAACAACTTTTCCAGCTATATATCATCTAATTGTTCTATCTTCTACCCAGTCCTTACGGATATACACATATACTCTTTTTTTGTGTGAAGCATGTAACTTCATGTTTTATATTTCCTGATATACACATATACTCTTTTTTTGTGTGAAGCATGTAACTTCATGTTTATATTTCCTGTTTTTGAAGGTTGTTCAGAAAAGTAACTTTTTCTGTAACTGATTGCAACTTATTTATGTCTTTCTTCTTTTCAACTCAGTACAGAAAAACATTTGATCTTGCTACATCAAGGATACCTTGATTAATTTCAATGTAAAACTTACCTCTTTCAGGTAATTTTTCACTCAGAAAATTCAAGATTTATTCAGTTATTTCAAAGTTCAGTCTTCCCTCATAAATTTTTCTATTCCCTTCTTCCTGCCCAAGATAGCAGCTGGGTGCTCTGGGAAAGATTCCGTAAATAATATCTGCAGCAGGGGAGAGCTCTCTGGTCTATGTGACTGCTCCACTGAAATATCTTGTCTTATTATTATGCTGTTGTTAATGTATTGGCCTAATGCAGTAGTTCCCGAACATCAGAATAACCTGGAGGGAGAGCTTGGTAAAACACAGATTTCTGGGCCCTACCCTGAGACTCAGTAATTCTGGGTTGGAGCCAGAGAATTTATGTTTCTTACAAATTTCCAGATGATGTTGATGTTTCTGAACCGAGACTATACTTTGAGAGCCACTAGTATAATGCTTTCACTGTTCTTATACCTGCTTTCTTCTTGATACATTTCTTTTTCTTGTCTTCTGTGACACTCCTGATTTGCCTGCTGCCTTATTGACTGTACCTTCTTAGTCTTTGCTGGTTCTTTCTCCTCTGTTGTGTTCTAAGTGATTGTTTGTCTGTTTATTTTGGTTTTGTGGCTTGCCACAGGGATCAAACTCTGGACTTTGGTGTTATCAGCATCACTCTCTAAATAACTGAGCTAACTGTCCAGCCTTTTGTGTTCTAATTGTTGAAATGCTTCAATGCTCAGTTCTTGGACCCCAATATTTACATATTGTTTTTTGGTGTTCTCATCCAATTGAGTAGAAATACTAACCATGTGTTGATCCCTCCCAAGTTTGCATCTCTTTGCCTGACTTTATCATAGACCCCCTGACTCATGTTTCCACCTTCTTACTTGATGTCTCCACTTGAATATCTAATAGGCGTCTTAAACTTCATATGACTAAAACCAAACTGAGTTATTTATAAAAAATCTGCTTGATTCATTCTTGACCTTCAGTAAATTTGCCCATTCTAGACATTGTCCTCGATTCATCTCTACCTTTCCACCTGTCCTGCCTACATGCAGACCATCAGCAAGCCCTATTGACTCTACCTCTAAAACATATCCCAGATCTGCAGTTTTCTGCACTACCGTTAACCTTGTCCTCCTAGCTATTATCTCTTGCTTAGGCTGTTCTAATAGCCTCCTGATGGATCTCTCTATATATTCTAGATGTTATATATTCTAGATTATTATATCTAGAATATATATATATATAAAAAATAGAATATACATATAATCTAGACTAGATTATATAAAAATAATATCTATTTATATATTCTACAGTCCATTCTTCACATAAGAGTTAGAATGATTTTTTAATGTAAGTTACATCACATCTTTTCTTCCTTAAATTTCTCCATTTGCTTCCCATTTCACTTAGACTGAAATCTAAACTCCTTTTCATGGTGCATAGAGCCATTCAGGATCCAGCCTCTGCCTATACCTCCAGCCTCATCTTGTATCACTCTTCCCTTCTCCCACTATGTACCAGCCACACCCAACACTCCAACTATTTCTCCAGGACATCACTAAAATGTCACCTTTCTCAGTAAGACCTTGCCTGACTATCCTGTCTAAAATACACACAATTAATGCTTCTTTTCTTCTTAGCACACTTATCATTTTCTAAGATATATTTTTCTTATATATCTTGCTTCCTCTTTATTGTCTCTCTCCATGAGAATATAAATAATGAGAGCAAGGATCTGGTTTGGTGTGTTTACTGCTGTATCTTCAGTGCCTAGAATACCACCTAGCCCATAGATGGGGTTCAAATATTGTCAAATAAGGGAATGTTGTTTTCTTTTCCCTTAGGGCCTTTACATTAGTTGTTTCTTCTCCCTGATCTATGGTTGATTCCCTGTGTCATCCAAATACAAATTAGTAACCTCCTCAGCTGGCCTTCCCATACTACCCAGCCTGAAGCTGCCACCAGTCTGTTTGTCATAGCATCCTTTTTTTTTTGTTCTCTAAATGGCATCTTTTTACTATCTGATATTTTTCTTATTCATCTTTATGTCTGTGTGTCACATGTCTTTTCTCCTTTCCTCCTCCTTTCACACACACTAGAAAGTACATTCCACGTAGATCAGGACCTTTGTTTTGTTTACTTCTGTATTTCTCAGTAGCTGGATGTTGGTTTAAGGAATAAACAAATGAAGTTCATCATTCTCTTGGCAAATCCTCACTTCCACTCCGTGAAGGCAAGAGACCTTATCCATTTCTCCCTGCTTGCTGACTAGGCCTTCCTCTTGGATTTCATTGATTCTCTGAAACTTAGCTGTACTCCGCATTAAGCCACCTGTAGTTGAGCTGTCTACCATCCCACAGCCTCTGATATAGGTCTCAACACTCTGCCCTACAAGTGTAGTCAGAAGACTTTAATTTTTAGTTCCTTGCTTCTTTCTTGGCAAGAGTTTTTCTGTATCACTTCCATGTTCTGCTGGGACTGAGGGAGCGTGGGGGTAGGGCCTCCTTTTGTCTATCTCCCTTGCCACTATTCTTACTCCTTTGTAGCTTCCCATTTTTGCAAAGCACATTTTGTGAGGCTACCTGCTCCTGGGCACCTAAGTGAAAAGTGGGGGATATAAGGCCTTTCTGTCCTTGAATCCCTAAGCCTGTCCTGGGAAGAGGGTGGGGGTTCTTTAGCCTCCATCATGAACTCTTACCTTTGGCTGTCTTCAGCTTGTAAAACGTGTAAGTACTATTACTTAGTCTTCAATTTCTTCTCTATCTCACTTTCATCCTATGAAGATGAGGGTCAAGTGTATATATTTTCTTTTCACCCCTAATATCTCTACATTTATGCCATTTGAAAATATGGGAAGTCATTTTTTGGTACACAGAAATATAATTTTTAAGCATTGAGTCTGTGCTTAAAACCTCATTCCTTTGAATTCACAGCAATTATTATTTCTTTTTTTTTTAAATTTTATTTTGTCGATATACAATGAGGTTGATTATTGTGGCCCATAACCAAAACCCCCCTCCCTCCTCCCTCTCCCCCCTCGCACCCAACAGTGTCCTTTCTGTTTGCTTGTTGTATCAACTTCAAGGAGTTGTAGTTGTTAAGTCTTCTTCCCCCCCCCCCCGATTTTGTGTGTTGTGTGTATGTGTGTGAATTTATTT